>NC_043973.1:30960939-31170939 GCF_902148855.1 Sphaeramia orbicularis
CAAAGACGAAAACTAAGGGAATTTTATCCATAATTTTTATCCGTTTTAGTTAGTTTTGTAAGCACACAATACAGTTTCAGTTAGTTATTTTTTTCTTTTAATTTGAGTTTTTATTTATATTCAGTGCAAATGAAAACACAACACTTGAAGATTCTTATATTTTTTTTAATCGATGAGGATTTTCATTCCATAAGCTCTTTGGAATTAATCATAGGCCATTTCTATACAGTAAAAATAAAAAATCACATCCAAATTTGTTGACAAAAAATAAGGATAAAGAAAGAAACTCAAGGACCCCCAAAACCAAAAGTCACAAAGCGGCCCCGGAGGTGCTGCAGCTCAATGTAGCGATCCTGTTGTGGCGTGGTCACACGTGCTCGTCCAGGGCGAGGTCTGTCTGCAGCTGAGCCAGTTTCTTCATGCCTCTGTTGCATCCTGACTATGGTGGACACATTGCATCCAAAACGGTGCGCCACCTGCCGAGCAGAGATTCTGACCTCCAGGAGCCCCATAGCATGGCATCTTTGGTCACGTGTCAGTCTAGGCATCGCTGAGTTACTACAAATGATTTTGGTGCTTTTCAGCTTGCCTTTACATACAGAACATGACCACTCCTTAACTGACCACAATTCCTTAAGTTGAGCAGTTCATTGCTGAGCAATGAGAAAAACAAGTCTTATGAATGCAGACAAGTTCATTCAAGCGTGACAATAGCTCAACCCATCTCAGGTTGTTAAGAAATTGTCTGGGATTATCTTATACAGGTGAAACTGAAACATATTGATGCAGCTCAGGAACAATGTAACACATTCAAGTGTTGCGTTTTCATTGGCACTGAGTATATTTCAGTTAACGAAAATGTTTTTTCAATTTTAGTTTTCGTCATTTCGTTCATTTTAATGATAATAACCTTGAAAGTGACAAATCCATATCTTTGTAATAATACGGTCACATACTTACCTAATTCAAAGTCAATTCATGAGAGTTGCTTTTTCAGATGTTCATTCACTGAAATTGACTTAACCCTTTCATGCACGAATTATGAGAACCTTAGTCAAGATTTTTTTCTTCAGTGTTTAGCCATGAAAAAAACAATGCGATCGAGTTTTTTTTTTTCTATGGAGTTACAAAAATATCCATGCATTTAATTTTTGAAGTAAAGAAACGTGTTTAAAACCCAATATCAGAAAGTGATATGAAAACAATGAAATAAAAACATTTTTAATGCTGCTAATCTGATGTCTTCTCACATTTAACATATTCTAATGCTAGTAATTACTCACTTCATGGAGATAATATGCAAAAAAAAAACCTTATTGTCTAACAAATAACAATTGATTTACAATTAAACATGTTACTGCAGATCAGGTTTATCAAGAACAGTAAAGTTACAGTAATGGTCTGAATTACAGTGTATGGGATGGTGCATAAGCGTCCACTGTGTTGGCTGATATGGAACTAAAACAACAAAACCCATTAATATACAAGAGAACAGCTGTAGAAGAACTGTCCACTGGAGTGGACAGTGCATGAAAGGGTTAAAGCCAAAAAAATCAGTGCTTATGTGAGCTAGCTGGGTGTGGTAGTTGTGTGGGTTTGACAAAAAGGGACATTAAACACTATGTTCCTGTAGTATTTTTCCACAATAAATACTAACTAAAGGATTTCTGTCCACTGAAACGCTAGAGGGTGTGTTTATATTAACCTGAATCAATACTAGGTCATGACCAAGACCAGTATGTGCCAAGACTGAAGTCAGTTCAGGTAAAGATGACAGTTCATTGTAAAGTGAATGTATCAGTGTCATATGGGTTTTCTGCTGTCCCGCCCCTTTACGAGGCTAAGGGAACATCCTGTCCCTTTCATTTCATTGGGAGAAGTGAACGTGATTTACATTCAACTGATTCTTTTGACCTCAGACTTTGTTTGAGGTCAAAAGAATCACCACAATTGTCAGACAGGGGGGTAGGCAGGGGGGTATCTGTGATCCTGTCAAACATGGTCCGTTCAGCTCTGGCAGGTGTGACAGGGCATTTCATAGAGCAGTGCCCCCCCCTCAGACATGCCCCTGTCTGACACTCCACAGAAAAGACAACTAATTTTTCTGTTCTTGCAGAGTATGTAATAATCAACTAGAAGCACTCGGAGAGCACAGACCTCCGCCAAGGCAGATCAGTGCCCCGGATTTGGATGAAAATTTCAAGAAATGTTGATACTGGCACAAGGAACAAGTGATTAAATTTTGGTGGTGATCGGGGGTGGGGGGGTGTTGAGCTGCATTATGTAATAAATTCCCATTATGTAATAAAAGTTCAAAATGTAATAAGAATGTCACGTCATCTTGTAATAAAGCCGCATTATGTAATAAACTGACGCATTTTGGAATAAACTACGTCAACGCATTATATAGTAAATTTTTTCACATTATGTAGTAAGTTATTACAATCTGAGAAATTTATTACAAAATGCACTTGACACATTTTTATTTTTAAAAAATGTAATAACATGGTTCATTATGTAATAACAATCCAAATTAATACAATTTCAGAGCAATTTAGAAGAAATTAGTCACAGGAGCTACAGGTAATGGAATCAGAACTTTAACCACACAGTTTAAAGATTAATTTAGCACATTGTTATTATATTGCCGTGTCAGTTGTGTCTGATACAGTATCTTATGATCTTAGAAATTAGCCTTGTTATTACATTTTCCTAAAAATAAAAATGTGTCAAGTGCATTTTATAATAAATTTCTCAAACTGTAATAACTTCCTACATAATGCGAAAAAAAATTTACTACATAATGCATTGAGGTAGTTTATTACAAAATGCATCAGTTTATTACATAATGCAGCTTTATTACAAGATGACGTGACATTCTTATTACATTTTGAACTTTTATTACATAATGGGAATTTATTACATAATGCGGCTCAACAGTGGGTGGGGAGTGGGAGCACTGATCTGCCTTGGCAGATCAATGCCCCCCACCCCCGTTCACCACCAAAATTTAATCATTTGTTCCTTGTGCCAGTATCAACAATTCCTGAAATTTTCATCCAAATTCGTCCGTAACTTTTTGAGTTATCTTGCACACAGACAGACAGACAGACAAACCAACGCCGACAAAAGCATAACCTCCTTGGCAGAAGTAATAATGTTGTACAATGACTGACACACATTGCATTAGAAATCATCCAGTCATATACTTATTATTCTCATCAATCCAATTATTATGTGTCTTTCATGAGTCAAAGTCAACTGAGGTAAATATCAAGTCTAGGTCAAGTCGAGTCTTTCATCAGTATTAGTTATTTAACCCTTTCTTCCACAAATTATGACAACCATAGTCAAGATTTTTTCTTTCTTCTTGTTTTTATCCCCCCTTAGGCATGAAAAAAAAAAGCAATTGAGTTTTTTTTAATGAAGTTACAAAAATGCCCATGCGTTTAATTTTTGAAGTAAAGAAACGTGTTTAAAACCCAATATCAGAAAGTGAGATAAAAACAAATGAAAAGATTTTAGTCCTACTAATCTGATGTTTTCTCACATTTTAACACATTCTACTGCTAGTTAATACTCACTTCAAGGAGGTAATATGCAAAAAAAAAAAAAAAAAACTTTTTGTCTAACAAGTAACAATTGATTTACACTAAAACATGTCACTGCAGATCAGGTTTATCAAGAACAGCAAAGTTACAGTAATGGGATGAATTACAGTTTATGGGATGATGCATAAGCGTCCACTGTGTTGACTGATATGAACTAAAACAACAAAAGCCATGAATATACAAGAGAACAGCTGGAGAATAACTGTCCACTGGAGTGACCACTATGCATGAAAGGGTTAAGTTTCAAATCATAAACAAATTGTGACTTAAGTCTGACTTAAGTCAAATCTCCCACCTCTGTTCAAAACCTCCCCATCCCATGTCAAGTGGTCGACTACAACACTAATTAAAGAGTGTTGATTTACAGATAAAACAGTGGACTTTCAGACACTATTCCTTTAAATAAAAAAGATATATGAAAGAAAAACTAAAGGATTGCAGATCACTCCGTCCATATGCTGACAAAGTTTCATGAATATGCATTGGTGAGTTATTCTTTTCCAACACACAAATTGTGAAAACTATAAACAGATTAATTAATGGCTGATAGGATGTTTTACAAACTACCGTCAGTAAGTTGGTGCTGATAGTGGCTTTTCAACAGGAAATAAATTTGAGAGAAAATAACAGCTGAAAAATTGCTCCTGTCTAGACATTTTATAGTTGTTTTCAACATTTATAGACTAATTACTTTATGTTTTCATCTTCAGTGATTTAAATTTGTTTATTTAGGCATGTGTTACTTTGGTGTACAATTCAACAGTAATTCGGTTGCTAATAGATATACAGATACGGTTGGATTTTATTGATCCACAGGGAGAAATTTACAAATAAACTTAGTTTATTTTAGACTTGCAGATTGCGTTTTCATTGACAAAGAGGGGTAGGGAGGGCTATATTCCCAGCCTTAACCCTTAAAGACCCAAACAGCCACTGGCAACTAAAACCATTTCTAATGTAAAAGATGAGATAACTGTTGATTCAATCCTAATCCTATAAATCCATGTAAATAATTGGTGTAAAATACAGTTTGTCATCTTTTCATGGTCATCAGATATGACCCATTTGGACGTTCAGAGGCTCCGTAGTTACCATGGAAACACCGTCATCTTCGACAATATTGATTCACCAGTAAAACCCGTGGAGTTTCATAAAAAAAAAATTAAAAAAAAAACAGTAACTGGGGACACTTGTTTTTATGTTCAGTTGTTGATTTCTTTGCTGAAAAAAGTCACTTTTTCTTCTGTTTTCTCTGTTCTGATACAATAACCTTTGAATTCAGTGTTAGCTTTAATATCACAGGTGTCAAACATGTGGCCCGGGGGCCAAAACCGGCCCACCAAACGGTCCAATCTGGCCCCTGGGATGACTTTGTGAAATACAAAAATTACACTGAAGACATTAACAATCAAGGATGTTAAAATCATTGTAGGTCAATTCAATCTAAAGTGGGTCAGAACCAGTAAAATACTGTCATAATAACCTATAAATAACGAAAACTACAAATTTTTCTCTTTGTTGTAGTGTAAAAAAAGGGAAAATTACATAAAAATGTTTACATTTACAGACTAGCCTTTTGCAAAAAATGTGAATAACCTGAAATTTCTTCAGAGAAGTATGTGGAATTGTACCAATATTCTGCCTCTTATTAAATGTTTTGTTTATTTGTAGATCCACTGTGATCTGTAAGTTGTGATGCACATGTATAAATGATAAACTAAGGCGGAATATTGTTAACATTGCACTTATTTTAGAAGAAGAATTTTCAGGTTCATTTTTGTTCATGTTATGTTCAAGTGCAGTTCGTAGATGTTAACATTTTCATTACGGAATTTGACTTTTTTCACTCAAAAACAAAGAAAAAAACTTTGGAGTTGACATTATTTATCAGTTCTTATCCTATTATTTATATTATTTTACTGGTCCGGCCCACTTTATAAAGTATTAGGCTGAATGTGGCCCCTGAACTAAAATGAGTTTGACACCCCTGGTCTATATGATCAATAAATTATATAGAGGTAAATACCTGATTTTCACTGAAAAAAGCCAAATTCAGAGGATAATATCATAATAAATAGTGTTAAATCACTTAAGAAAGGTAAAATAGCAATTCAATTGGGAACTGCCACAAAAGTAGCACTGGGTTTTTGCGGGTTAAATTATTATTATTATGCCAATCTTAACAAATCCACTATGTGCAGAGATGGGTAGAGTAGCCAAAAATCATACTCAAGTTAAAGTACCGTTACTTTGGAAAAATATCACTCAAGTACAAGTAAAAAGTAGTCATTCAAATAATTACTCAAGTAAAAGTAAAAAAGTACTTTAAAAAAAATTACTCAAGTACTGAGTACTTCCTGAGTAACATCGTATTTATTGTTCTTTTAAATTCAACAATTAATACATGAAATGTTAAAATAAAAAATATATGGGAACATTACAACTAGTTACAAATGTACCTGGTAATAATCCTTGTTGGTTCCATCACATTAATATCTAGTCTGTTCTTATGGAGGCAAATACTGTGCATGGGTTTCTATTTACTTTTACCAGTTAGTCTAGATATCTTTGAACATATTTTCTTTTAACTTCTTTAACTCATGTGAATCATGTGAGTTTTTGGCGGAAGTCTTTCTAACAAAACAAAACAAATGGTCCGTGCTTTAACAAATGACCAAAAATAAAAGAAACGAGCAGAATGTACGTCATTGTAACAGAGTAGAAGTAGCGTTTCTTCATCATAAATATACTTGAGTAAAAGTAAAAAGTATGTTGTATTAAAAGTACTCTTAAAAGTACAATTTATGTAAAAAGTTACTTAAGTAAATGTAATGGAGTAAATGTAATGCGTTACTACACACCTCTGACTATATGTGCACCTTTGCATTTTTCAGTTATTGCGGGGGGTTTTTTTGTTTTGCCAGACAAAAATGTGAACTTTTTCTCATGTTTTTTCAATAAAATACACTTCAACAATAATCCCCTATTAGTCAGCTTCTGGGAGAACAATATACCCTTTTGTCTTGCAGGGCAATAATTTCAGACTTTCTGTGTCTCTGTTTATTTTAAGGTGCAAATCATATCTAAAGTTGTTTGCTGACACACACACACATACAGTAACTGAGAAAATGATCATGGTCATTTTCCTTCCTGGACATATAAACTCATAATAAATGATGGATCACACTGGTTACCCTTGATTACTCAAGCAGTGCAGGTAAAGTGTTCCCCTCTAAGCCAGAAGCAGCTCTTGATCAGTGGTCCGTGTCTGCGAACGCTCGCCCACATCTCCTCTTTTCTTCCAGCTTGTCTCCTCTGACTCTGTCTTGCTGATCCCAGAGGGGCTGCTGTTCACCGCAGAGTGCCTCCTGCTTAATGGGAGATGTGACAGAGCCCACCACAAGATGGGCTTTAATGCGGAGGGGGCTTTAGGTCTGCCACAGTCATGGGTTTCATTGCAGGCATGACCACACACCCCCCACCCCCTCCACGCCCCCTTTACCCCCACTCTTTCTTGTCCCTCAAACCTGATCACTGAATGATTCATAAGTTGGAATGCATGGGTGGGCGAGGGGGGGTAAGGTGTGTGTGATTGCATCACTGGTGTGTCTGGGCCTCTTTGGTGAGTGGTGTATTCTTAACCCTGACACGCAAGAGAGACGTCAGGGTGGGGGGAGAGAGGAGTGTTGATACTGAATGTAAATACACACACACACACACACAATGGTAGAATTCATACAAGCCATAAATCAGTATTACACATGCATACACACTTCTGCTCCAACATGCTCATCAGACATGGTGACAAAGAAATCTGGGCGTGACTGTGTTGCTGAGGGGGCAGTGTGGGTATCCCCACTGGAAAAGCCCTGAAAATAACCTCCCCTTCCCCCTTTAGCACCTTATACATGATTAAGACATGTCTGGAGGCACTGTGAGGCAGAGGGGTAGTTATTAAAAGATGTGTTGACTCTCTAAAGTCTGTGTAGTGCAGGCTAAGGCGATTTCAGAGCTCTAATTTAACCCTCTGGTATCCAGGTGCGCCTTTTAGGCACACTTTGCACTTCGTTTTTAAAAACTTCATATTATTTTTCACAATTTAAATAAGGTTAGAATTCAAAAGTTGTTCATTTTTGCATGATCTTTAAAATTCTGGCCACCAACTAAAATCTGCACATTGTAAACAAAAGAAAATTACCAGACTAGCATCTGTCTGCCAAGTGTGCCTAAAACGCACTATTTCTAACACTGGAAATGTATGATTAGGACTAACCTTGGTTTGCAAAAATAAAACCAAAGTAGAGCAGAAAAATAAATCAATATATAATATTTAATAGTTTGATTTATAGGTGTGCATTTTACGCACACTTGGTGACAGATGCTAGTATTTTTGAACATGTGACCCAGCGCCAAAAATAATAATGTAAATTAACCAGTGTTGGAGTTAATCATTGACATATGCCAGGATGAAAAAAATCAAATAATATGTGATCCACTTTTTATGTAGTATATTGAAAAAAATTAATTTCTTGTGTTTTTTGCATCCAAGAAAAATGGTTTGTTTACTCCTGTTTGCTCCTGGAGGATTCTGTTGGGTTTCTGTAAATTGGCTTAGAGTCTGGTTCTGACCAACTCTATATGTAAAGTGTCATGGGATAACTTCTGTTGTGATTTGGCGCTATATAAGTAAAATTTGATTTGATTTGATGTACATTACAAACACAACATTTAAATAGTTAAAAAATGTGACAATTATTGAGTATTTGGTATTTTTATTTAAGGCTCAAGTTGATGAAATAGAAAAAAGTGTAAAAGAATTAAAAACAAACTGTATGAAAAATTTTTTGACATTGTTCCACAAGTGTGCCAAAAAGGCACCTTGGTGCTTAGTAAGGGCCTTACTGGACAGGATACCAGAGGGTTAAGGCCATCTTTCAGTTTTCCCTCCAAGACTTAACCACAAATATACATGCCAGGGGTCTCACACCTTGAAAAATTCAGATCAATTGTGAAAAACTGTGAAGGCGCAAATGGAGAGAAGTGGAGTGATGATTCGTGGATGGAGGAGGTATCTGTTATTGATTCATGCATTAATGTACATTATGTACAAGGCAGTCCCTTTTGTAAAGCCCACAGCTGTGCAAAAGGATTTGAGTCAATATCCACTTGTGGGTTTTTGGGGGCATGAATTTCAAATGTAGTTTATTTATGAATACATTTTTTTTGTTTATTTCTCCTGACCCACTTCAAGTTTATAAAAGCAGAAAATGTCACAAAAGAAATCCAGGAATCTGTGCTTGACAAGAAGACTAAGCCTTCTGTCCTTGTTGACAGCTTAAGGGAAGGGAAGGGAAGGGAAGGGAAGGGAAGGGAAGGGAAGGGAAGGGAAGGGAAGGGAAGGGAAGGGAAGGGAAGGGAAGGGAAGGGAAGGGAAGGGAAGGGAAGGGAAGGGAAGGGAAGGGAAGGGAAGGGAAGGGAAGGGAAGGGAAGAGAAGAGAAGAGAAGAGAAGAGAAGAGAAGAGAAGAGAAGAGAAGAGAAGAGAAGAGAAGAGAAGAGAAGAGAAGAGAAGAGAAGAGAAGGATAAATAAACAATAGAGATGTCCTATTTATCACACAGGTAGCTGAAACCCTGACAATTGTCAATCTGTCACGCTTTCCTGGTAACAGGGTAACTCCCATGAATCACGCTCCTCAGGGATGAAGCAAAAATGTGTGTCTGGGCATGAGTGTGTGGCAGTGTCTCATGGCTAATTCCCTTTCTTGAATTTCATTAATCATATTTACCACCTGCTCATCTCTGCCTGTGATTGTTGGTGCTATTACAGTATCTGTGAGAGACATACTGTGTGAGTGTGTGTGTACGCTTGCTGCACAGATTGTGTGTATACAGATATGCAAGGGTTAGGACCCCCATCCCAATGCAGAGCCCACTCAAGGACAGGTTGTGTGGAGCACATGAATAATAAAAACACACTCATAAACACACACACACATATCTTCCTATTTCTTTCTCTTTCCACACATACAAACATGCACACACTTGACACATGTGTATACATAACCGTGTCCCTTTGTGCACCGTTGCCATGCAACATTTCTCTGATTGGGTTAGTTCAGTTCTGGTGCATGTACACACACACACACACACACACACACACACACACACACACTGGCTCCTGCTGCCTGATGGGGATCAGATCACACACAATGCTCCTTTGCCACACCCATCCTCCTCTCCCGTGGGACACAGCTGCACTTCCAAGGCCAGGGATGGAGCGAGGAGGAGAAAGCCGCGGCTGCTCCAGGAGGAGGGGATCTCTCAGAGCTCTGCAGCTCAGTCCAGGCTTGTAGCTTTTCTTGACAAGCTCCTCGGAGATGTCGGATTGCTTTTCAGTTCGAGTTACAGGTGCAATTGCTTTTGCTGTGTTCATGCTTTTGCCTATATTTTCAAAATCATTTCAAAGACTCTAATTTCAAAAGCTCAAACCACCAACAAATGTTATGTTGTAAGAATTCATCAATAAAAAAAAACACAGAATACCCAACCGACTAGCAGCTCTTGTTGCTTTTTGCTCTTGTACTGTTTACAGGTTTGATCAGATCTACTGTGGGTGTCTCAGTTGAGATTTTGCTAGAAAGATGAGTTTAAGTTGATCGGACACCTAGTTTCACACAACCCACCAGAGAACAGCTGAGTCGGTGGCTGGAGGATGTTTTGATTTGTGTAAAGTGACTTGTGGTTTGTGCGTGGCTTTAGGAGGAGATCTGTGCGCAGACAGAATGTGGTGATGTAAACCTTGGAATACTGATTGAACATAGACTAAAGGGTATCTAGTCCAAATGTGTGATTGCTACCTTAGCTGCACTTTGTTCACAACACCTTAAAAATGATGTACTTCAAAGATTAGACATTGATTAGAAAAATGTTGTTTACAAAAATTTATTCATACAAATCTTACAACACTTTCATAACATTGAGAAACGTAAAACCCCATAAAGGACTCCTGTGTGTATAATGATGTCACTTGTACTAAGGTTCACTTTTAAAACACATTGTTTTCAGATAGATAAGAGATTAAACATTGAAGTAAGGCGTTTGGCGCTTTCAGAAATATCAACAACAGGCATTTTCTATGATCTGAACAACATCTCTTTCATGTTCTGAAACCCTTTTATTCTAGATAGTGATGCACATAGTTGATAAATAAATGGTTGGGGCTTTTTTCTGATTAATAGATTACTGACCAATATCAAAATAATCAACAACACCTCATAATCAACATTAACAAACACTTGTCATTGTTCACAACTCTCACAGACACTGAACACCCCAAACTCATGCACACACACAACACACACATTGCCTGCTCCATCAAACATATACATTCTAGTCTTTTTTTATATATATATATTTTACTCACTAAATAATTGGCCATGCTTTAAAAGAAAGCCTAATTCTACTACTCTTGGGGCAGACCAAGCCGAGCGATTAAACAGAGTAAAAGGAAGTTTCAATGTAAGCTAATGGACTGCAGCATTGTAGGGCCACTAAAATTGCCATCTGTCACTTGTGGCGATTTTTTTTTTTTTTTTTTTTTTTTTTTTTTTACATTTTTTAAAATGTTTTTCTCACGTCGAAGCAAGGCACCGAAGCCAAAAAGCTGTTTCCACCTCCACATGCCTGATCAACTCACTCATTCACACAAACACACTGACAATTTAATGTACACATACATACACAAATGCACACCAATATGCAAACACCTACATCGACATCTGTGCACACACACACACACACACACACACACACACACACACACACACACATACACACTCACATTCACACAAAGCCTGTAGGATAAAGCCGAATTAAAGAGAGTATTTTTAGTTTCTGTGAGGGGGGACACAGGCCTCTGATTGGATTGCAGGGGTGCTTAAAGCTGCATTTGCATAATGTTGAATAAATTCATAAGATATCGTCCTAATAAAAGTCGGTGGGAAGATCCCTCTGCTGGAGGGCGATGGATTTCATTCACCTCCATTCTAGCGCAAGAGGGAAACTCTTCATCCAGGCGCGGTGCCTCACTCACATCTTGTTAAACCTTCTGTTGATAACAAGGTGGAGGGAATTCAACATCTGATATTTTCTATCAGACTCATTGACCCTGATCTCACTTTGTCAGGCGTGGTGATGCCACTCTCGCCTCCTGTTTGTGTCAATGTCCAGGTATGACAGCCACGCTCTATGCCTAAGCGAGCTGTAACCCACTCTTATGTAACCACCTCCTTTTCTTTCCCCATCTCTCTCTCTCTTTCTATGTGTGTCTTCCTCTCACTTTCACTTTCACACTGTTTCTCTTTGTCTTGTCTCCCTGGTCCTCTCCACACACACCTCTGTTTCTCACTCTCCTCACCACTTTGTCACATCCTAACTGCACATACCCGACAACAGACATCTAAGACAGATCAGCCTTACCATAATGATGAACCACAGCACTGTTAATTCAACTACTTAGCTAACCTAGAAGCAAAAGATAATACATAAACTGCTACCAGGAGACAAAGGCAATCAGCAAAGAGGGGGTCCAGTGTCTTGTCATATGAGATCCACAATGACAGCAGCAGGGAGATCAAAATTCAACAAGTCAGTGCAGTACCAGTTTCTGCCCCTCTAGCCCTCCTTGTTCACATTTCCAACACATCTGAGGGGGAGTGGTGCTGAAATAGGCTCATAGCACAGCCCACCTCCCTAATAGCACAATCCAAAAGAGCACAATGGCATGCAGTTTCTAAGGAAAATGAGCGAGGTGTCCGTTTCCACATGCACCAATAAATAACAAATAAGTGTTAAATAGTCTTCAGACCTCTGACTCAGGTGCTACCTTTTCACTCCACTTTCTGTAAAATAAAGATGTTCCTTCTATTGTTTTGTCTGCTTTCTTATGCTGCCCAGGTGCAATCAACAGTTGAAGCACTGTCTTCTAAATAATTCTGTTGACTGAACAGACAACACTGAGATGAATTTGTGCACTGTGTAAATTCTCTACTAAAACACATATATGGGAACTTTCCTCACACAGTCCTATAGTCTAGCATGAATGTAATTCTCTCCGACAGTAAAATGACTTTGAGGCAAGTGAGCAAGCAGTGTTTACTGCATACTGTGAACAGCAACCAGAGTGCTTCTTTGTAGTAATGCCCCTGCAATTAAATTTGTGTTTAAAACATGGTTGGATTTTTACCACCAGTTACACCAAATGACTGTGCGGGTCAATCAGTTATCCATCAAATGAGAGGCTGTACAACAAAGCCATCTGGATTCCCCTGGAGGGGCAGCAAGCTATACGAACCCACAGAGCTCCCATTAAGGGAGCGAGGGGAGAAGGGTGGACAAGGGCAACATCATTTAGGATAAGCCGGATATGCCTCACATAGCATGCTCACTGCTTCTTTGGGCCTGTTTGGAAAACAAACAACACTAAAAAAATAGAACGTTGGTTACAAAAATAAGTATAACATTCAATACTTTGATTGTCTTTTTTAAAATCTATTTATTTTCTGCATATGTAGATGACCTTTAAAGATTTCAAGCGCATAATGTTGAAGGTGCACATTTATCTTTTTTTTTTTTCTTCTTCTAATTTCTTCTTTTTTTTGTCATTTTGTTTGTTTTCAACATCTTAACATGAAAATAAAATATTGGTCCACAAAGTATAACTGTGCGGTATCAAGTGCTTTTGTACAAAAAGAAAAAAAAACGATATTATTATTAAAATATTCATTTTAATGGCTTTACTTCATACATAAATACATGTTGAAAGAACACAGGCGCAATCCACTGGTTGGCAGATATATCTGAATGACTTTGATTTAACGACTGGATGTATATACACAGGAGGGCAGTTTGGGCGCTTTAACGACGCTACAAATAGGCAAGTCGACGTCCTTTGTTCCTAACTCTCTGTCTGTACCTTCTTCCCAGAACCGCTGCCAGGTATTTCTGGACGGCCATCTGCTTTCTATAGCGGCTGTAGCTGTCGGTGAAGATCCCATCTGAATGTCTTTTGGATAGGGGCTCTGACTCGTCCTCGATGCTGTTGTCTTCACTGAAAAAATACAAAAAAAGAAAAAAAAAGAAAAAACAATAAAACAGATAAATGAGTGAAAGTGCAGTCCACTTCTCAACAGATTACAGCTCCTTTCGATTCGCATATTATGTTTATTAATCTCCTCTTGCCATCATGAAAGTTGTATTAAGAAATATTAATAATGCATTTATCGGCCTTTTTTCGATTTTTTTTTTTTTTTTTTTTTTAGAAACCAGACAGTGTAAAAACAGGCCTAGTGATTTATCCGTATAAATTATTCATTTACAGCCCATTGCATATTCTGACGCATTTTTTTTTCTATTTTTTTATTGCTGGCTCGAGAAAAAAAAATCAATTTTTTAAAATCCCGAATAGCCGAAATCGCAATCTTAGACAACTGACCCTCGTGGTTTTTTGGGGGCAGAATAGTTGACAGACTGATCATGAACCCAGTGCGGCGCCACAACAAAAACAAGACAACAGAAAAGGTGTCATGAAAATGTCTTTATAAAAGACAGAAAAAATAAATAAATTAGGAAATCAAACACGGATATAAAATGAGAGACAGCGATGCAGCAGCCTGAACTTGAATAGCGGACAAAACATAAAAAAAAATAAAAAATGATGACTGCAGGTAAACGCTTATAAGAAATGCCCTTACCCTGCACGAATTGTCATCAGAGAATGCAGATAATGTCTCGCTGTTAACTGACCCAGGATCTCCCTCAAGGCTCTATCTAATTCTTCCTCAGCATGCCTTTCTGATCTGAGATGATAAAACGCCAAAACACATAGATCATCAGTGACTAAAAGCGCAGACAAAATGATCCAAAGTAGCCTAAAATGTCCCCTCCCTCCCGCAGGTCCAAAATCACACCAGCTGGAATTATTATTAGGAGCCTTTCACACAAACACAGGCTATATATATATTTATATATAGTCTGATTTTTCATCTGGATTCGATTGAACAGAGATTGAATCAACATTTTAGGCTACCCGTTATGAAAATAACACTGAACAAATAACATGAGAAACTCCGGAGGGGGAAAACAAAGCAAACAAACATTATCGCAAAAAAGTCATTAAATGGAATCTTGACTCCGCCTTAAGGCTGCGATGGAAAATAAAGGTATATTTACCTCTTCTCTGGTGGGTAGTACAGAGTGTATGCGTCGTCGTTTAAGGATGGTGGGCTTCGTATAGCTATTTGATCTCTATCAAAACCCATGTCGGATAATGAATTCCCATCCTCATCGAAGGCGTCGTTTTCAAGTCTGTAAATGGGAAAACATTCATCACAAATCTGATGTGTGCGCAAGTGGGACGCAGCAGTGAAAGAATGCCAAAGGTCTGCATCTGCTTCGAAAATCAGTGGGAGGTCAAAAAGAACGGGAAAAAAAGAATAATAATAAATAATAAGAGGGAAAGAAAACGAAAATAATTCAACTTCTGTGGGTGTTTTAAAATAAAACCAGAAAACGAATGATTTTAATTCGATCCAAACGAAAGCTTAAAATATCTTACTTGATGGATTTATTTTTTTTGTCTTTAAACACATTTATAAAACCGAGGAAAATGTGTTTTTAATTCTAATTCGATGCCGCTGCTTTTCCACAGTCTGCAGCCTCATTAATTATTTAAAAATCGAAACAATGGGTGTGAAAATGATCACATTCCATGTAGGCGTGGAGCCAAAAAAAATATTTATTTCTTTAAAAAAAAAAAAAAAGGAATGCGGCAATTATCAGAGAAAAATCTAAATTGGTAACAACCACGCCCAAATCATGGATAAGGTTTTCACAGGGGAAAAAAGAATAAATCGTAAATGGTTAAGCTTTCCTATTCGTTTTGCCTCGCCTCTCTGTGGTGACGACAGTCCACCGTCATCCCCAGGGCTATCCATTGCACTGCCTGCACTCTCATTTTTAATAAGGGGAGTTCTGTGAACCGTCCCACCGGGTACATACCTCTATGTCATTTCCATGACTGTTTTCCACATAAGGCATTGCTTTTATATATGCTTAAACTGCTAAAATCATTAAACCTCTGTATAGATTGTGTATAGCTTTAACAATTTTAAGAAACACAATGCGTTCAGTTTGTGCGTAATTACGCACACTTTTCTGAAATAATACAACACCTTCGAAATGATCCAAACGCAACGGCACTGTTTTATAAATCCACCTGTTTAAATCCATTTACTATAGATGTACTGAATGCTTCAGTAGTCAGCCCATGTGAACACACAGTACATAAAGGACGTACACCTACCTAATCTTAGGGTAACTTAGTCCGATAGGTGTGCAGAAGACGCTGTAGTGCATTAAGATTCCGTAGATGAGCAAGATTAAAGTCGCTTTACTCGAACTGGCCATGCTGTTAAAATGAAAAACAGACAGTAACAGTAAAGGGTTAGACACTCCTATAGGAACAACAGGCTCCTTTCTTTGTTCTCCAGCTACCTTACTTTGCATTACTCCAAACTAGACACAAAAAGCTTGGGTGAAAACATGATTTAAATGAACTAAAATAAACACTATCTGCTTTCTTTACACCCAAAAGATTCACCTTTGCTTTTTTTTTTCTCACCGTTTCATAAAAGTTTACGGGTGGCAATAACAGCAAATCCTTTACATGCAGCCCCAAAGTAATTAAAAACCTGCACATCCCCATGCAGTGCCAAAGAAGAATCATTCCCATTACTTTCTCCTGCTGTTCATCACTGTTAGTGTCCGAGTTTTTTAGAAAATCCGCAGATAAGCACATACCTATAGCAGGAAAGCAGGGAGAGCGCTGTGCTGTAGGCTGGGATCCGGGCGCGGCTGTGCTACTGTGTGTGTGAGAGAGACGGTATCTTTCTCACGGCACTTCTTTCCTGGCTGAAGCGCCTCCGTCGTCTCCTTATGTTTCCCTCAGTACAGCCTATCTCACTTTTATACACAATTAACAGGACTCAACCAGTCGCAAAGCCAAACAAAAAACTCGGTGGGAAAGTGCACTGTATGTTCGTCTACATATCGTTGCTCTAAACTTTTGTCGGCTGCTGTGATTGCCTTGGATTTTTATCTGTGTATCGTAAGCCTTGCCCCCCCCCTCCTCCCTCCCTCTGCTCCCCACACCCCCCTCTCCTCCTCCTCCTCTCTCCAATAAGTCACATTAAGGATGCTATAGACGTCATCAAGTCTTCCTCCCGGAATATAATAGTACAGTTCCTTCCTCATCGATGCATCCGTCAGACTCACCCCCACCTCCCTCCTAAGATGGAAGTTTTTCTTCCAAACTTTTCTCTCTTTTTTAACCTCAGATGTTTGTGAATGCATACATGTCTTTATGAACTTTACACAGGACGACGTGACGGCCATTACAAATCAATTTGTCCCCTTTACCGCAACCCCCCCCCCCCCCCCCAAAAAAAAAAAAAGCGTCATCCATAACACCAATTAGACTGTTATGATTATGACAGAACTGGGAAATGATCATCTTTTGTGGTGGGGTCACGTGACTGGACGGATGGAGCTGTCCAAGGCCTCCTGGGAGTCAGGAGCTGTCCAGTGCTGAAACGTTTCGTCTCAAATTTCGGCTCTTTTGGCTTTACAGTTACTTTTCTAATCGTTTCCAATAATTGCGCACTGGTTATTGAGAAGTGGGGGTTGGGGTGGGGGTTGATGGTCACTTTTTATGACTGTGCAATGACAGAGCCTTTCTTTTTTGGATTGTTCAAACTAAAACGAGGCGCTCAGTCCGACGTGAACCCAAGGCTGGTGACGCAGGATGTCAAACCCAGAGATCAGCTCAGGCTTTGATCAATTCTACTATTTTACCGACATTGTTCTGAGATTTTCTGCATCATTATAATGAGCTGATTGATACGTTTAAACGAAAAAAAGCGAGAAAAGAGCTTGTGGCCATGCTGTTATTTATATAGGAATTAACAGAGACGCAGTTGGGCCTGATGAAGCCCATTTTTGTGATTTCGGAGTTTTCTCCAGCTTGTGGCTTCTCTTTATTATTTTCTAATATTCAGTCAAATTAAACTGCAGAGTGTAAACTTGACATTAACATCCATGTATAAAGCAGAAGGCATACAGAACAGAGGAGTGTCGAAACGGAATTTATTTGAGACTTTTTATCTTGTGTAAAATGTTATTCAATTCCTAAGCTATGTATGGGGTCTCATGATAATTAAAGGTGGGAGGTCACCATGCACCCACCTTTTTTGATGTACATCACTGAATCAGACCTATAGCTCACCAAGTTGTGGAATTTGCCAAAGGAGAAGAGATTCACGTCAGCGTTTTGTTTACTCTGACGCAAAATGACGGAATGAGACAGTCACAGCCACGGGGGCCTATCCACAACATGAGCTTTATGGGGCGTGACTCCACTGAAGAGTCCAACTTAAACCCCATATGTTTTAACTGGAGCAGACTGCTGATATTAAGCCTCATACAGCAGGTATACGCAGATCAGGCTCAGTAGGCTGAACAAACGGCGCCACCATGAGGAAAGTAGGGGAAGATGGCAGCTCTACTGTTCATTCATGAGCGCAAATCAGAAGAAAAGATGAATCAGTCCCTTATTTGGTCGTCATGAGTCCAATCTATTTGTCTAGTTCTTTGAATGGCAAGTTAGTTGTTAAGTTATACATCAGAGAAAAAATAATTGCATATTTTATGACGTTCCTGTATGTGGAATGAGGGTCAAAATCTAATCATTCTAAGCCTTTTGTTCTCCTTAGAATGAAGAAGTTAGGTGAAAAACTTTTTAATATGTTGCCTATATATGTAAACAGTGAGAGTAGCTCAGGCTCTCAAATATTTGACTTAAATCATGCTCGTTAAGAGGAAAACTGTTAGCATTTTTACAGAAAATCAAGACCATCCTGGTGAGTTATCAAGTTATCACAAAGACCAGAGTGTGTGGAGGACTAGGTTGGAGACCAGATCCAGATCAAACCAGATCCAGGCCAGATGCACAGCAAGGACATCATGACAGTCAGGTTTTTTAAATGGTTACACAATAAACTGGTTAATTTTCTCACCATTACAATGAATTAATCATCATTAAGTTGATTCATTGATGCAGTACCATAGAAATAGATAGATAGATAGATAGATAGATAGATAGATAGATAGATAGATAGATAGATAGATAGATAGATAGATAGATAGATAGATAGATAGATAGATAGATAGATAGATAGATAGATAGATAGATAGATAGATAGATAGATAGATAGATAGATAGATAGATACTTTATTAATCCAGAGGGAAATTCAGACAGAGGTAGAGATAGAGAAAACTGAGTGACAGACAAATCCACACCTAGATGACCCTCAATGTAAAACACTGGCCATAACATCCTATAACATGCTCTATGCCCTTTAATCCCCAGATGTGTTTTTAGACTACATTATTAGTCTCAGTTATGGTCTGCGTTTAATGTTTTACATCAAATCACAATCATGGTGTTGACAAATCAGAAGATGGACGTTCTTGAAATAAAGTCCGCATTGTTAGAGACCAAGCAAAATAAAAATGTTCAATTCTGAAAGGGGTGTGACACCTCCAAAAAGTGGTCTGGAGACCGATGAATGACAGGACCAAAACCGATCTCCAATATAAAACTAGACTAAATTAATGTGAAATACAGTAAGAAACTTTTTTGAAGATTGTGTTTTGTTTTTTTTTGTTTTGTTTTGTTTTGTTCCTTGATGAATCCTATTTTTCTTGTGATCCCTTGATTCTGGACCCACTGTGATAAATATATAAGAACAAAAAATCGAATGGTAATATTGTCCAAGAAAACCTTTTAACCAGCAGCAGAATATGAGGTTAAAAAAAAAAAAAAAAAAAACATATATGAAGTCGGGGTAAAATGCTATAATTTGATCCCAGAAGTATATTGCTGTCACAGCACACAAAAAATCATGAGTTAATATTATCATTATCAGGTGAACATCCAGTTTGTGTCATTTTATTTCATATAATAGGGTTTGTTAGAAAAAAAAAAACACAGTAGCCAACATTGATTTAAAAGGAGATTAAAGTGATATTAGAAATCTTCACCAAGATTCATCGTCTTCTTTCCTCTCTCCATGGTGACAGTATGTTATAGTGTGTTCCTCAGGGGGCCGCTGTATGGTGACGTGCCTTAGAGGAAAGCTGCTGCAGCGCGTGCGCAAGGCGCGTTCACAACCAGTAGGGGTCAGCAGATCACTCATTCATCTTCAGACAGGAACTCCTACACCTGTAGTTTGATTGATTGATTGATTGATTGATTGATTGATTGATCTATTTATTTCGAATATGAATGTCAAACAGAAGAAAATAAATAAACAAAACACTTAAACATGACATATAATACATATTTGAAAAGGAGTGAGAAGAAGTACAACTTATAAACTCCCACCCCTTCTTCTTATATAATTAATAACAATGATAACCTTCCTAGTCTAAGCACATCTATACTATATACCATAATATGACTGATACTTACTATTAAATAATTTGGTTTCCAGCTTTATATTATTATGAACAAATATAATATGATTTATATAAACACATAATACAATAACACATATATGTAAATACATATTCATACACAGATCTATACATCCACACATATACACTTATATATATATATATATACACACACACACCTATACATACATATACATACACATACCACATACTTGTACATCTTTATAACCCCCAGTGATCCCCAACACCTCCCTCATCCCTGTACTTCTGAAAAACTGTGTCTTTGTACCTCCTTTTAAATTCTTTCATGCTTGGACATTGCTTTAACTCTATATTAAATCTGTTCCACAGTCTCACCCCTCTGACAGAAACACAAAACCCTTCCTAGCCGTGCGTATTAAGTGAATTTTAAAGTTAATTTTCCCCCTTAAATTATAACATCCCTCATGAATACTGAATAATGTCTGTATATTTGTTGGTAAAAGATTATTTTTAGCTTTGTACATTATTTGAACTGTTTGATAGTCCACAATGTCTGTGAACTTGAGTAATTTTGACTGTAAGATATACAGATATATTTTTGACTGTTGTTTGCAGTTGGTTTGTTTATCTGCCTGTTCTTTTCTGTGTTTGTTCATGCTACATGCCAATAATCTCAATATTATCATTTTCAAAAGCACCACAGTATGTACAGTATAATGAGTTAGGTAGGCCTGTGTAGATATGGGTCTCCTAAAGTGATATATTATTTTTTTAGAGAGTTGATTAAAGCCTTTAACTGAATATTAACCCTTTCATGCATAGTGGTCACTACAGCGGACAGCTGTTCTCTTGTATATTCATGGATTTTGTTGTTTTAGTTTCATATCAGCCAACACAGTGGACACTTACACTACAAAAATCTAAATCTTACCAAGTGTATTTTTCTTATTTCTAGTCCAAATATCTCATCACACGTAAAATAAGACAGAATCACCTAAAGAGGAACTTTTCAGTGAGAAATAAGAACTGATTTTCAGACAACAGATCTGGAAAATCTGATTTCAAGAAATCTTACCAAGATAAATTTCACTTGTTCCATTGGCAATTTTTATTTATTTATTTATTTATTTTTTTAATTAAGCAAAGAATTTTTACTCTTGAGGTGATTATGTCTCATTTTAAGTGTGATGAGATATTTTGACTAGAAATGAGAAAAATACACCTGGTAAGATTTAGATGTTTGCAGTGCATGCACCATGCCATACACTGGAATTCATACTGTTACTGTAACTTTACTGTTCTTGATAAACCTGATCTGATCTGATAAACCTGAACATGTTTGAGTGTAAATCAGTTGCTTGTTATTGTTATTAAACTGTAATTAACAGTTTTGGGGTTTTTTTGTTTGTTTGTTTTGTTTTGTTTTTTTTGCATATTATTTCAATGAAGTGAGCAATGACTAGTATTAGAGTATGTTAAAATGTAAGAAAACAGATTAGCTGCATTAAAAATGTTTTTAGTTCATAGTTTTCACACAGTTTATCAGTAAATATGTTTCTTTGCTTCAGAAATTAAATGCTCGGCGTTCAGCTGAGTGGACATTTTGGCAACTCCATGAAAAATGGGTTTATAAAAACTATTTCAATTGCATTATTTTTTTTAATGCCTAGAGGAATAAAAACACTCAGGAAAAAAAAAAAAAAAAAAAAAAAAAACTTGATTAAGGCTCTTATACAGGGTGGGGAAGCAAAATTTACAATGAACATTTAGTTGTTTTTTTCTCAGCAGGCACTACGTCAATTGTTTTGAAACCAAACATATATTGATGTCATAATCATACCTAACACTATTATCCATACCTTTTCAGAAACTTTTGCCCATATGAGTAATCAGGAAAGCAAACGTCAGAGTGTGTGATTTGCTGAATGCACTCGTCACACCAAAGGAGATTTCAAAAATAGTTGGAGTGTCCATAAAGACTGTTTATAATGGAAAGAAGAGAATGACTATGAGCAAAACTATTAGGAGAAAGTCTGGAAGATACTATTAAAGAAGAATGGGAGAAGTTGTCACCCGAATATTTGAGGAACACTTGCGCAAGTTTCAGGAATCGTGTGAAGGCAGTTATTGAGAAAGAAGGAGGACACATAGAATAAAAACATTTTCTATTATGTAAATTTTCTTGTGGCAAATAAATTCTCATGACTTTCAATAAACTAACTGGTCATACACTGTCTTTCAATCCCTGCCTCAAAATATTGTAAATTTTGCTTCCCCGCCCTGTAATTTATGCACGAAAGGGTTAAATACATGTTTCTTTGTTTCAAAAATCAAATGCATGGTGTCCAGCTGAGTGAACATTTTTGTAACTCCATAAAAAATAGGGTCATACAAAAATTTCAGTTGCATTGTTTTTTTCATACCTAACAAGGAATAAAAACACTCAAGAAAAAAAAAAAATATTGACAAAGGTTCTCATAATTCATGCATGAAAGGGTTAACTGAATATGAACATCAACATATCATGAACACCAGCATGAGCCTGTACCCAGAATGTGGTGTGTGGTCTGCAAAAGCCCCATCCTACAGAACATCAAACCTAGAGGGCGCCAGATGCTTGCATATACTGAGCTCTAGCCTCGGGTTCAAGTGTTTAACAGCGGCCTACAGCGTCCATGTAAACTACAAATATATCCAATGCATGATTGTATTACTAGTTGATTCAATGATAACAGAGACAGGGCTTTTGTGTTTGGTAAGGATGCAGATGGTGGGTTCCCAGATCCATCCCAGGCTCTGATGTCGGCCATATTGGACACACGGGGGGAACCGTTCAATAGGAGGTGATGCAACGTTTAAAGACGAGCGAAAATAATACAACTGTCATGTGTAGGCTCTGAGGACTACATATACGGTAGACACAGAAAGATTTTTTTTTTTTTTCAAATAAATATGAATTCAATCAAGCGTATTTAAATGTTTGAAATATTGTTAGAAATAAAAACTAATTATAGGTAGTTTATTGTCAGCATAAAAACTAACACAAAGGGGCTGGCTTTTTTTTTTTTTTTCTGTCTTCCTGCTGCAATTTTTAAAAAAAAAAATCTCCCATGCGATGTATGCTTTTACTACAGAACACGAATAACCACTGAAATTATGCGACTATTTGTGTATTTTAAAGGGAATTACGTCCCAGTTTACAAACGTACGAGTCTAATCTCAGTCCGTGAATGCAGCACTATTCCTCCTTTGGCCTCGTCGGCTCCTCGCGACTAGTCCGGCTATTGTTGTGCCTCTTTCAGGGCAACCCTGACCTATCAGCGGGCGGTGATTTCTGGATATTTTAATGACTTTGGCTAGCTTTAACCCCGCCATATTAAGGAGCCTTTGTCAGCTGGCAGTTTATTGTCTTCCTAGTGGAATATTTGGGTTCTGAGCGGAAGACTTTGGGCTGGTGAAGTAGTTAATCGGTATGGGACAGACAGAAGACTGAGATTCCACGTTAGAGACTGCTGGTGTCGGCTGTTTCCACTTTGGATTGTCGACGGGAAAAACAAAAAACCGTGGGTGAAAAAGGATCACAGGACGCATGTAGCCGCAATACAACGCTTCAAAGGTCGCTTTTAAGGTATGAAATGTTCACCTTAAAGTCATATTTTGTGTTGGAAGCGGAGAGAGGTCGGCCTAGTGTGGTGACACTTGAGGAAAGTTTAAGGTAAAGGTTCAGAAGAGTTTCCTTAGTCTGGTACACTGCTATTAAATGCTAGCTTAGAGTCACTAGCAGGTTGTTGATACTTTGTCTTATATTCTGTGGTGGAAAACGACCATAATAAGACTCCTTAAACATAGTTACATTACTGCATTTACACAGCATTCCACGACGTAAATAATAGACATGAAACTAAATCAGCAGACCCAGCTGAACATCTTTAGTGCAAATCTGTTTACAAGTGTGTGTCACGTACCAAAGTTTAACCACTTTACTCTTTTCCTGCTGCCTCACCCAATCCCTGTCTCCCACAGTCAGCTGCTGTAGGCCCCAGCTGTTATAGGCCTTTATTGCATGCACATATTATATTACAACAGAGTTCCCACAATGACAAAACTAGTGTTATTTAAGCTCTTTGCAGTAACCTCCCTCTCTCTTCTTGCATGTTTTTATTGTGGTTGCACTGGTCTGCTTCTCTGATTTGCACACTCCACAAAATATGGAATTTGAGTGTGTAAGAAGGCATAAAATCAGCAGCAGTGGTTTGTATGTGTGTGTATCTGTAGATTCACAGACTGTCCATGTGTCTGTTTGGTGTATTATATACTACGGTGCCACAGTAATCCTTCTCCACGGTAATCCCTCTGTTAGTACAGACCCAGTTGGCTGAACAGTCCTGTCTCGTCCACACGCACATACACACAGCTGGAATGGAGAGGGCTGTTGGCAGAGCAGTGAGGAGCGTTAACAGGTGGTGTTGGCCTGGGATCAGGGACTTGACTTTAACTAGAGGCATGAGGGATCCTCGCATACTCCTTGAGTGTCCTCATGGCACAAATGGGACTCTACAGTGTCATTACAGTTAACTAATTAAAGATTTGGAAACTCTTGTGACACATTGGGGGGGTCAGAGTCACAGCGCGATGCTCTGACGTGGTGGCAAACTGAGTAAATGTTGGGACTTTAGAGGGCCAAAATAAAGCACTCAGGTTTCAGATGTCCATAAACAGCAACGTGTGCTCAGTAGAGAAGAGAAGAAGAAGAGCTCTTCTATTTTATAGCTTGAAGATGGCTCTTTCTCTCTCCCAGACTCACCCTGAGCCTTTGACAGGCACAGCAGGTGGCCTCAATGGCATGAATGGATTCGGAAGGAAGTTCCTCTTTCCTCCGCCGGCCCCCTCCACTCACTGTGATTGGCAGAGATGGCAGGCTGCCCTGAAGATAAGACCGTACAGCACCTCTGGGAGTCTGCCAGAGCAATTGCTGAGTTAACGCTTGAGTAATGGTTTGCAGCCCCCGGTATCCCCTCACATCTCTGAGATCAAACACAGAGTTCACTGAGCAAGTTTGTCAAGTGAGTAATGAGACTTGTGGACTGGATTTGTGTTAGAAGTTTGGTTGCAGACTTTAAAGGTTTCTGTTTGTCTGAACTCATAGTAGCTACAGGAAGTAAATATGGCATATTGTCATACTTAACTGATTAGTGGATAGATAAAACTCAGAATCATTTCCGCATCAGTACTTTTGTGTGTCATCATGTCATGATGTGGAATGTCAAGCCAGCCTAGCAGGAAATCTCCAAAATGTCGTAGCTAACTTGAAAATTTACTCCATCTTGATAAATCCACTATAGATTTGAAGTGTAAACAACTATTTTCTCCCCCTGAAAATCTTTGTATTAGGATACATTTCACTGTGGACATGATAACATGGAGCTTCACTGTCCTTAAGATTTTAACTTAACTTAAACATAAATTTAACTTAACTTTAACATTAAGTTTTCCTCCACTGCTGCGTACCATGTAGCTGCAGTCATTCTGAAGATGACCAAGTTCAGCCAGCAGTGGAAAAGCAAGATAACATACAATTTTTCCCTTAGTAGTAAGTCAGTGTGAAGAGCTCCTTCTTATGCATAATTTAAAAACCATTTCCCTCGGTCATTGTCACATGATTCTTTTACAAAAGCAGTAAATAAACATCTCCCTCATGATAGTGAAAAAATGCTATTGAAACCTGCCAAAAGTATGTAATATGATGTAGTTTTCTGTTTCATGGGACTTTGGGATTATTTAGCTGTGACCCCAGCTACCACAGGGTTTGCACGTGCATGACTTTGCCCAAACAACATTAAACAAAATCATCTTATGTGCAACGTGATATCATGACTTGCGTAAATATAGATGCCACTTTTAATTGGCGTGTTATCTGTTATCTGTACGTATTATAAGCTTTCCACGTGTATGTTCACATCATTATTAACCCCCTGTCTAACCTGAATCAGTGTGTCAAATACTGAGGGTTAGGGTTAGCAGTTACGGTTATGTGAGCTGGAGATCTTGGCGTAAATTGATATGTGATCAAATGGAGTTGAATAACACGCGAAAGGTCGAAAATGCTTATGTATAGTACACAAAATGCCGTAAGAACTGCCGTGACATACAGCGCTGTTTCATGAGATCAGTCTGTTGTGTAACAAAATGTCAAACTGAAACAGTTTTTCCTGTCCACTTAAAGTTTCTAAAGATGTTCAACATGGAAAGAATTTTCAAAAAAAAGTCCATATTTACACTAGGTGAATGTGAATGAAAGACCAAAATGACAGTTACTTTTAGAGAACGCTGACACACCTGTCGTCTGAAGAATTTGTGGATAATGGTCTGTTTGTTGCATGAAATAGGACAACCTGTGTCTGAATGTAGGGTCCTGCTGGAGTGTGCCACAACTTTCTTCTGAGAATAGCAATTACTAGAGATGCAGTGGTAATGTCAGCTTCCACAATTATTCACTACAAAGGATTCAATTGAATCAAGTATTAAATGTAAAGTATGAACATAACAAACTTTCCTGTTCACATGCAGTCTGCTCTTCACACCATTACTAAATAAAGCACCAGTTATTTTGTGTTTGGTGAATTTTGTGCAATCTATGATAACATGACTGTCCAGTAAGTAAATTATGTGAAATGATGCCAGCAAGCCAAAAAACAAAAAAAGGTAAATAAATCAACAGAGCCACTGTTGAATGGTGATATTTTGGCTTCAGTGACACTGACCTTTAGTGTAATTGCGACACTGTCCACAAAGATCATAAAATTGCGTTTTCACCAAATCTTGCTTGATTGTAAAGGTTACACAAGACAGCGGCTCAAAGTTCAAAAGGCGTTTCCCAGAACAGCTAGAGTTGCTTATCTGATTAGTCAGAATGACGCGGACCAGTTCAGAGCAGCGTCATGCTGGATCCCACTGGGTGCATCCACTGCCAGACATCTCTAACTTGAGGAACTTTGCAAACAGAAGTAGACAATTAGACTTCCAGAGAAAAAATACTCAGTAATGTGCAATTAAAAACAACTCTTATCCATCATAAAAGTTAAAAGGGGTCAAAAAGTAAAGATTGGCTCAAAAGATATAATTATTGTTTTACTCGTTTCACCTTTCTGTCCTTTTCAGTAGTTTTTCCATCTTTTCTATGCTTTACCTTTCTTTCATTCTTGATTTTCATAAAAGGTTGTCACTTCTGTAGAACATTAAGGCCTGTAAATCTCCTTAAAAATGTTCCTGACTGTACAAATAATCTACACTGTGGTACATTCGTGAGTAAGGCTTCACACTGGTTGTGGTATGAATTTACCTCAGTGTAAAGTAGCCGAATAGTAAGTAGTGTTGGAAGTTGTTTTATTTTTTTTTGTCCTGAATGTTGCCTGCATGCCAACGACAGCAAACGCTTCCCTCCTGCAGCTCTCCAGCATTGTTTCCCTCAGCCCTGTGGGAAGCAGCAGCCTGTGTCTCCTTAATCTGACACGGCATCAGTGGCAGTCTGGCACACAACCTCACGGGTCACATGTCCATGGATGGGGTCTGGCTCTGGCGTTCGTTTCATTGCATACCACTGTGTTTTGTGTTCTCTAGTACAGTTTGTCTGGGAGTAAACCCCTTCGTAAACATAAATCATCATCAATTTTTTATTATTTTCAGTTCAGTGTTGCAGATATATTTAGCTCTTACTCGGATCTGCCTGAGGCTTGAATTCAGTTTGCGTTATTGTAAATGTGTAAAGTAACTTAAACACTTACCCTCATACGTTAACACCAATTTAAAGTTGGACTGGTGACCCACATCTGTGTACCAGCTTCGAGTGGTATCATCCTGTCCCTTTGGAGCCACCAGCTAATCTCATTGTCTGTGTAAGAGCCTCATTTAGGAACTCATCTGAGAATGGGTACAATAATCTGCCTGTAATTTGATTTGCAGCGAAGTCAATTTGAGGCATCATTAGTTATGATAAATTTGTCACAGTAAAAAAAAAAAAAAAAAGAAGAACAACACTGGTGGAGATTGTTCTCTGCATCACAAATGCTCTGACTCATTTGTGTGTAATTTCCTGAACGGTCACTAAAGGACACTGGAATATGTCACCACAGGAGCGGTGAAGTGAACCGCTCAATAGCTTAATGGCTAGAACTTGTCAATAATCCTGTGTCCTGTTAAGTGCTTTGGAGGAAACTGTCAACTAAACAGCATCTACAGTTCTGTCTTTTTTTTTTTTTTTTTTTTTTAAGCAGTGAGGTACTCATTCATTCCAAATGTGGTTCTTAATCTGCCCCGCACTAAATCCACAAACCACATCTGGCCGTTTTGAATATTTAATTTGAGTCGCTTGTTTGATCGATTGTAAGGACAGTTCGCATCTGTGTCCTCATTAGCATTTGCGCTGCTCACTGTTAGCATGTGTATGGGCTGTATAGGTCAATGGGATGTGGGTGTGCTGTGCTCTGTGGGGGGAGGCACTGCAAGGTAGTCTCCCTTTTACCATAACAAAAGAGAAGATGAGGCTGACAAAAGACAAAACTGAAAGCCTTTCTCTATGTGGCAGAGGTGTGAGCTTCCTTTTTTTTCAGAACACAGTCCTTCATTCTATTCATTGTTGTCTTCTTTGGCCTGTTGTAAAGACATTTCTGTTACTCCATAAAATCTATGATTTACAAAGTGTGACAAGGGTGAAGTATTTTACACTCAGCGATGGATTCAGCAATTTTTGGTGTGTGTATAAACTCAGAAAAAGTTTAGGTAAAGCATTCTTTTGAGTCAATTTAAGTGTTAGGTGTAATATTTTGTGCCCTGCAGGAAGGAATCTTAAGTAAAACTTGTGGGCGTTGAACCAGTTGGACACGCCAGATCATGTGCCAACCCTGTGGGCTCGCTCAGGCTCGTGATCTATTCATGGCCATTTTTGGAGCAAATAGTCTGGGTGCATAATAATGTAAATAGGAAGAACTTCCAGTTATTAAGGGATAATATATTTTCATATGTATATGTATCTAAATAACATGACAGACAAAAGAATCTGCACAAGTGTGTACTCATCCTCCTTGCCGGTTCCATTGGTTTTCCACATAGTTTCAATGGTTTGTTCACTTAGATCAGTTTCTAGTGGAAACATGGTCTGTGTACCTAAGGCCATCACAGCCATAATAGTTTGTTTTCTTCCAGATTAGAGTATTTGCTTGGAGGGCAAAGGATCAGAGCCTCAATACCCTCTTCAGGCAGCACAGACACCACTTTCCTGTGTTTTCTTTTAGAGCTGTTGTGGCATTAACCGTATTGTCAGGACTAAGTGTTTTGGACACGTGGAACCATGTGGTGTGTGACATGTGTGTCAGGGTGGGGTCAAAGGTGATGGTCGTGTTTATGTTGACCTTTGCTTTGATGTCAGTGGCAGACGTTTGCCATTTGTGCACCAGAGTTGTCAATGTGTTTCATGCTTTGAAATTAGGGATGGGGAAGATTGCTAGAAGGGATATCTCATCAAATCAAATGCCATACAGTAATTAGATTAGTGATGTAATTTTTTATTTTTTTTTCATGTCATGCTGCTATATTCATGCACATCTATTAATAGCTTAATAATACATATGGACAAAGAGAAAGACATTTTTTGACACTGGAACAAATAAGTAAATTGACATTTCTGTTTGCTTTGAGGCTTTGTGAACAAGAGCAGTACAAAAATCTCAAATATACACAGAACATACTGACAATGAAATGTAAGAATAATACTTAAAAAAAACCCTCCAATTGTTAACATGGGCCACATTCCCGTCATGAAGAAGAATAGTTGGTGGCCTTGCCATTAAACATAGCAGAAGAGGAAGAGGATGACGATGATGTCATTGAAAGAGCGAAAGATGATGGAAAGCAACTGAGATAATGATGGAAAAATGACTTTTTTGTTTGTTGGAGCTGCTTATTGTTATGATTATACAAAATGATCACAGATGCTTTATTACTGTGATCAAGCTATTGTACTATCTAACAATCATGACTATCCATTGAGGACTCACATCACTTGTACTGTATGTGACACATTTATGGTTCTTATGACAAACTATTAAACAAAACTGCCTGAAATGTTGGTGATAGCTTTTCTTTTGCACACTTTACAGTCTCTTCTTGTTCATTTTAACCTTTCATGCATGTACTCCATGTTCCGTGACATCTGTGTGAATATAGGTATATGCCAATTGTACATTTGCTGCTAAAACATGCAAACTGTGCCTTGCTTGGCTCATACATCGATGAACACAGACATCTCATCTGTTATGCTTAAGCACTCCAAAGAGATTCAGTGAGCTTTCACTATACAGAAACAATTAAGACATATTAATTAATTGTATCCTTTTTATTATGCTCCCAGCAAAAGCTACTAATCCAAGTGAATTTGTGTATTTTTGCTCTGCGAGAAGTTGTCATGCTACATTGCATATTAACAAGCATTAACAAATTATAAGAACAAGTCGAGCTGCCATGCTTGTGCAGCACTCATGCTGTCAGTACCAGCTGTTACTGATATTCTGTCTGCACATAAATCTGTGCACACTGATTTCTAAAAATGCTAAAATTTGTCTAAAGTCAAATCTGTCATTATGAATTTATGTCACTTAAAAGAAGTAAATGAAGTCATGCACGGGATGTTCTCTGCTGGTGAAATTAAATTGGAGAGCACTCTTATGATTGAATGTGAGAAAAAACAATATAATCATTTGGGATATCTTTGATATTCATTTCGTTCATCAGATGTCATTTCCATCTGTTCTGTGCACTCATCACTCATCCTACTATGTTTTCACTGTCCAAGCAAATGCTTTCAGTCAGTGCTCTTTGTTCATCAGAGGAAATCAATGCACCATCCATCTCAAACACGCAGATCCATAGATTGATCATTTCCGCTTAAAGGTTTAGCCCTAAGCTAGCTCTTCTCAAACTAAGATCATACATGGTACACATTATATGAGTGGTTTCACCTCAGCTTTAGTCAGTGGTCCACTCTGTAGGAAGTTAAAACGGTTGAGTAAAACAGTACTACAGTACATTTTACAGAGCACAGATCAATGTTTGACAGTTGGAATAAGGACGTAAACAGCAACCCAAAGAGAGGAGGTCACCTGCCAAATTAAAGACTCAGATGCATATAAAGTGTCATGTATTTGTCCAGTATCGTCTGTGATTTTATCCAGGATCCTTAAGACAGTCAGTATTGTACATAAAAGCTAGCATAAAAAGCTATTAATTAAAAATGCCTGTGATCATATAATCTGTTTAAACTGAATTAACATTAGATGGGTTAGGTCATAAAGACCTTGATAAGACCAGTTTTGATATGCGTCCTTAGTGATCTGCTCACATGTGACCACTCACTAGCTTATCTCTAGTCAGCTAGTCAACACTTCTGATGTCCCTGCTTAATATGCAAAATAGAGGATCATCTGTATAACCTAATCTATGACACAGACTTTCATTTCAAGTGTAACAGACTGGCCTTGAACATCTTTGTAAATGGAATTCACTGCACAGCTCGAAGACTAGCACACACTTTGAAAGGGGGAACATTTTCTGGCTGGATGAGGTGATTCTGTGAAATCAATGAATACAGCTGAAATCCTGATAACCTCCTGAGACCCAGGAAAGTGAAAGTTTTGGCTTTTTTACATTAAATAATTGTCCTGATTGGAAACAGCAAAATGCTGAAATCTCGTTCCATCATGTCAGCTAGTGATGCAAAGTCAGAAATGCCCATCTCTTCTAAACTGCCTCTCTTCATATCTATTTATTTTATTGAATTTCTCTGCAGAATTTATTTCTTTATACTACATAAATGTCATTGCCTGTACTGTATCCCCAATGGTACAATAAATCAATCATTACTGAATATGGCATGCTTTTTTCATGAAGTATATAAACAATATTTAGCTTTTATTCTTGTAGAACCTATTGAAAGAGAAATTCAGGTTAACAGGAAAATTGCCGCTTATCAATTAATCGTTAATTGAGCGATAAGGTCAACCAACTAATGCAGTGTTTTTCAACCTTGGGGTCGCCTGAAATTTCTAGTAATTGATTAAAAAAAAAAGAAAAAAAAACAACTTACTAATAAAGAATCTATGGTGAGTTGACAGGGACAATCCCAATACATAAAAGACATGACAAACTCTGAAGCTGAAACTGCAGTACTGTGGTTCTGTTTATCTGTCAAATGTTCATTGTGGTTGATTTTAGATGCTGCAGCTCTTTCATAATTCATAGTTTGAGTTCGTGTTTGTTCAGTATTAATTGTCAGCCTTGTAAATCCAAGCTGGACTGACTGTACATATCCTGACCAAGGAAAATAAAATTCTCACTTTGTGTAGTGATCTGCACCTGGCTTTTTTGCCTCTGTCCACAATAATATACATTATATAGACTAAATGTCGCCTAAAATTTAAGTTTATTTGCAACATAGTATAGCAAACTATTACATGATCAAAAACAAATTAATTTTAGCAAAAAAAAAAAAAATCTCCGTTTTGAATGTCTGGGGTCGCCAGAAATTTGTGATGTTGAAATGGGGTCATGAGCCAAAAAAGGTTGGGAACCACTGAACTAATGATTAATGAATTAATCGATAATTTGCATCCCTAGTCTGGGTAAATGCAAGTTACAGCTGTAGAAAAGAACACTTCCAAAGAATGAGGGGGACAGGGAAATGGATTAGTGTATGATGTCATAACTTGTCTCTGTAGTGGCTGAAAATCTTCTGGAAAATAACCCTGTTTAACCCTGTTACGGCTAAGAGTGAATTCAGAGTAGGGATGTAAACAATTAATCGACTATCAATTAATTGTCGATAAGAATTTGCTCGATTAAATTATTAATTGTCAGTTAATTGCCCTTTTCCACGTCCTGTCCGAAGGCTGCTGGTTTGTCCGCACTCTGACGCCGCAGCTGGGATAGCCGGTCATTGAACCGGATCATTGTGTTGATGAGTTAGAATCGCTTTAGGGACATGGTGGAGTGAAACACAGACGGGTCCGCTGAAATCTCGCTCCATCATGTCAGTGATGCAAACTCAGAAATGCCCATTTCTTCTAAACTGCCTCTCTTCAGATCCATTTATTTTATTGAATTGCTCTGTAGAATCTCTTTAGTTCTACTCCATAAAGGTCCTTGCCTGTACTGTATCCAATGGTACAATAAGTCAATCATTAAGGAATATGACATTCTTTTTTCATGAAGTATATAAACAGTATTTAGCTTTTATTCTTATAGACCCTATCGAAAGACAATTCCAGGTTCTCAGGAAAATCACCGCTTATCAATTAATTGTTAATTGATCAAGAAGGTCAACCAACTAATGATTAATCGATTAATCAATAATTTGCATCTCTAATTCAAAGGTTATTGTATCAGAACAGAGGAAACAAAGAAAAACTTACTTTTTCCAGAAAAATATCACTAAATAAAAGTTAACAAAATTGTCTCCAATCACTGTCATTGATCCAACTCCATGGGCTTTACTGTTGAATCAAAGTTGTAGAAGATGACTGTGTTTCCACGGTAACTACGGAGCCTCTGAACGTCCAAATGGGTCATTGCTGATGACCATGAAAAGCTGAGAAGCTCTGTTTTACCCAAATTATTTCAACAAATTGATAGACTCAGTAGTTCAGAAGTTATGAAGCATTTTAGATCAGTAGATGATTTTGGGTTCTGGTGGATGTTTGGGTCTTTTAGGGTTAAAGTATCACCAAATATCATAATCTCTGACTTGATCACACACTCCTAAATATGAGTACAGTTGCTACGATGTGACAACCAAATGTACACCCTCTTTAACATTCTGCTCCTGTTGTGTTTGGTGTTTTGTCGTTGTTGGCCTTTTACTCATGAGTGGCAGTGGCACACCTTTGCTTCAAATACCAGTGTGCGACCTGTCACTGACAACCATTTGAAACTTGTAACATTTTACAAATGCCAGGATATGAGTCACCGTGGATTGGTTTAATGTGTTTTGCTGAAAAGGCACACACGTGGACAGATGACGCAGAACGCTTAGACAAAGAGACGGAGACGGGAAAATGAGAAGCCAGTGTGGGATATGTAGATGATGCCATTAACTCCTGACATCAGAAACACACAAAGCCTCATTCTGACATGTATTTACTGTGTGATCCTCTATTGCAGGGGTGTCAAACTCATTTTAGGTCAGGGGCCACATACACTGCTCAGTTTGATCTCAACTGGGCAGGACCAGGAAAATAACTGCATAAATAAAACTATAAATAATGAAAACTCAGATTTTTTTCTTTGTTTTAATGCAATAAAGGAAAATTACATTACAACAATGTTTATATTCCCAACCTATCCTTTCACAAAAAATGTGAGCAACCTGAAATTTCTGAAGAAACATTACTTTATTAATTTATGTTAACTAGGGCTGCACGATATTGGAAAAAAACTGACATTGCGATTTTTTTTTAACTCTGTGATATATATTGCGATATGAAAAACTACTCAGGAGGATATAATAGCTGTGTGGTGCCGACGTAAATGGTCAAACAAATTAGTTGCATTTCCTCTTGTTCTGGCAACAGGTGCAAGGCACTATCGACACAAAACTCATGTTTCAGTATCGTCCTTCTTGTAGCTGAAATAATTCCAGATAACTGACATTGCTTTTCTTTTTGGCACCAAGTCTTTGTTTTTTTGGTGATTTTCTCTTGTTCTTTGCTAATTTTTCAATGTTATTACCAGCAATTCACTCCATGTGAAGGGGCATGGTCTGCTTCGACAAATTAAGAACGATTGTGATTGGTGGATCGCTGCGTGCAGTGTGTGTCAGGTACCCAGGTTGAAATTAGATGAGAACACGTCGAGTTTAATTGCCTCCTACATTGCAGGACCTGCGATGTGACTATTGCATACACATACATTGTGATGATGCTCAAACAATATATTGCGCAGCTCAAATTTTAACAATATTTTGCTTAGTAGTACTTAATTTGTCATTTACACATGTGCATAACCACTCACAGACCACAGTGGATCTACAAAGGCAAAAAAAGAAATTGTAACAGACATAATATTTTTAAAATTGATCATATTTTTTCTAAGAAATTTTAGGTTGTTCATATACAGTCGCGGAAAAAATCAGTAGCCCACCCATGTTTTCTTCATTTTCTTCTTTATTTTAATGCCTGGTACAACTAAAGGTACATTTGTTTGGACAAATATAATGATAACAACAAAAATAGCTCATAGTAGTTTAATTTTAGAGCTGATATCTATCCATTTTCCATGGTTTCTTGATAATAATCAAAATCACTTCAGTTCTTACATCAATAGCTATGGCATTGTACTGACAAAAACAGTGTTTTTAGGCATTCTATGTTTTCTTTTCTGTCTGTTTTAGTCACATGATACACACAGGAGTTAGTACTCAATTGCATAACCTTTGTTTTTGATGACTTTAGATGGTCTAATAATTTTTTCCACAGCTATATTTTCAGGTTAGTTTGTAAATATAGCTAAACATTTTCATGCAATTTTACTTTTTTGCACTAAAAGAGAAAAATGTTATATTATTTTACTGGTACGGCCCATTTGAGATCCACTTTATGTGGCTCCTGAAGTAAAATGTGTTTGATTGTCAACATCTTCAGTGTAATTTTTGGCATTTTGCAAATTCAACCCACAGGCTGGATTGAACCCTTTGGCCAGTTTTGGTCCACGGGCTGTATGTTTGTCACCCCTGTTGTATTGCAAGTACACATCTTCCTAAAAGCCTATTGTCAGGGTATTTTCTGTTCTTGTGAGGTAATTTTGTCACCAAAGAAGACACATAATCACCTACACACAGGGGTCTTGTATATCAACAGGATCGGTGGGGGGGGGGGGGGGACACCACCTCTCAAATCTGTGTCACTGATAGTATGATCACAGAGGAGAGGTGAACTGGCCAAAGGCTGTAACGGGATCTTCTTCCTAGCTCTGCTGGCTGCCAGGCTTTTGTTGGGAATTGTAAAGTCATGTGAGGTCATTCACTGCCTTGGGGTCTTTGTTTTTTTGTATGGTAAAATTACGCCAACGCTGCGGGCTATGTGCTGTATCGTAACGTCTCTCAGCTTGAATCATAAACTCATTACAATTACAAAGCATTTTTTATGAGTTTAGCATTCGAATACAGGAATCACACATAATAATTATACAGTAAATCAGGTAGTCACATTGTCTGAGTTTTTATAAAATGCTAGAATACTTGTTTTTCCTGTATTACGAAGACCCTTTATGAAACCAAACACACCAACACATATACCCCTGTGTGTGTTTTTTAGTACCATCATCCCTCAGTGGTGTGACATAACAGCTTCAGCACCTAGTGTGACTTAAAACATCATCCATCAGAAATATGATCATGTGTGTGTCCAAACAGTAGTGACAGATGAAGTGTTGAGGTGCTTTTACTAGCCCTGCCCATGTATGTAACTCTTCTAGTAATGTCTGGATACCTGTTACTCAGTGTTTCTTCAGCGTTTTTTTTCTAAACCTCAGTAATTCATATCATGTTATCAGAAAGTTTTATCAGTATTTCCACTGCTGCTTTAAAGGCAGAGCAAACACCCTCTCCCCAGTGTGGTGTTTTCATGTTTTAATGCAGAACGAAGAGGCTTGGTATTGAGCAACATTCAACATTCCTGCATTGAACAGGCTGTGTGAAAGGGCCAGTTGATGAGTCCTATTGTGAAGCTTCTGGTGAGACATCAGCAAAATAGCGCAGATGTTCACATGGAGCTCATTCACCTTCAGTTTGTTACGGTCATCTCTGTCGTCCATTATCCACCACTGTCAGCGATCCCCTCTACTGTATTGCTCTTTCCATGTAAGCTGCAGTATAATTATAGCACAGCAGACTGACTCAGGCTTCTTTTTATAATGGTTTGATGTCATAGTCATGTATCTTTTTTTACTGTCAAGTGGGAATTGTGCGTATATCGCTGGACAGGGTTTAGTAGACTTCACTAGTCTGTTCTGTACAAAGTACACATTTTCATTCTTGGCCGTCATTTCTTGGTGTTACATTTTGTTTGCACTCACTTTCTACTGAAACTGGAAAAATCTAAGCCGTAGTGCATTTTCACTGAGTTACAGTCAAAAAAAAAAAAAGATGGATTTTGTTCTCCAAAACTGTAAGACATATAAACAGTACATTTCGCATTTACCCTTTAACCCCTGACGTGTCTGTGGTGAACGTTCTGAATGTATGATTTATTTGAAGTATTCATAAAAATTCAACCGTTTACTCAACAGGAAAAACTTCAGAATGTGCTGATAGAATAGACCTTGTTCTTTCCATAGACATCTGAGCATGCTCAGTGCACTCCCTGCCGCCTGTGGAATGGGGAGCAAAACACAGAGCAGTGAGTGAGACCAACTCGCTACGAAAACAGACTTTTTGGGCTTTTTTTTTAACACTGCTCTCCTGGTCGTTTTCTATTTTTACTGTTGTCTGCAGTGTTGTCCGGATTTTCCTTTATTTTTTTCACTGTGTTGGTTTTTACCAAGTTTTGATTGTGTAACTGCTTTTTGGAGTTATTTAGAGACTAATTTAGAAAGCAAGAGCCCCAAAACAAAAAAGTAGGCTACTGGGCCAAAATTCAAATACTTGTTGTTCAGTGTGTTCCAGTTCACAGTTCATGTTCTACATCCTAAATCATCTTATTGGTGTACATTCTGAGTGCCTTATTTAGTAAAAACCTGTCAAACTTCAATTCCTCTCTTTGTCTTTTTCTGTTATTCCACCCTGTTTTGACCCTAAAACACACTGAAACAGACTCAAATTCACAGCAGCCTGTTTCATTGAAATAATATCTCAGGGGTTAAAGGGTTAATGTCGTCAAACAAACTCAAATTTTCGAATCATTCACTTCAGCTCAATGTTTCCACCCACAGGCTCGACGATGGGTTGTGTCAGGAGTAAAGAAGACAAGAGCTCTGCGCTTAAGTACCGACCCGACAATACAAATGCCACTCTAGTTAACGCCCACCTGGGCCACTATGGGCCCGACCCCACCCTGATGGGTCACTCGCCAGCCATGAAGATGCACAACAACAGCTACAACAGCCATGCTGCCTCCCTTACACCGTTCGGTGGGGCGTCCTCAGTCATGACGCCCTTTGGCGGGGCGTCCACGTCCTTCACCTCTGTGGCTGTGAGCAGCCCCTTCCCAAGTGTCATCACAGGTCAGTGTGCAGAACGTTGTTTTTTTTAAGTAATATTGTGAATAAGACTGATATGTCTGTTCTCATTCAAGTATTTTTTTATAAACTTGAGGCACTTCAAAGAAAAAGTACGATGAGAGTTTTAGCCTCATTAAAACTGAAAGATTTAAATTAACTCTACTAATGTGCAGACCTAAACACAATCTGATGCCTCTGAAACGCGTAGTTTTTCATTATGATTAAAGAATTTATAAGTCTAAAATAAACCCAGTCAGGCATTTGTTATGCACAGGACGTTATGAGCAGCAGATGTTATGCAAATTAGACATTTGAAACGACTCAGCCCGAAACATCAAGGCCGAGTGGAAGTCCAAAATAGATCCATAGTATGGCAAGCAATGCAGCAGGCCTGGACAGAGCTGGGCCAAAGAAAACAGACACATATGTGAATCTGAATCCATGCACAGATTTGGAATAGTCTTCATTATTGGTACTTTAAAAAAAAATGATGTTGAATCCTAACATCACTCATTGTCATGAAATTCCCAAGAGATTATGCAGGTGATCTGTCCAAAATAAAGAAGTGTGTATTCTCCTAAAACACACTCACACATATGCACACACCCTTCAGTCCCAGTTCTGATCCATCTCACTCTGTCAAGGAGGATAATCTGGCCTGAGGGGCCATTGTAGATCTAATCCTGCACATTCAGTTTCCTCCTTCAGATAAACCTATCACAGTCCTGTTGTCTCTGCACACTCTGTCACTTCTTCACCCTGTCCCAGGAAAACCAAGTCTTTTCATTATAGCTAGAGATGAAGTACTGTGAATTACATTCAGCATCTTGAAGTGACGCTGTGGGGTTTAAGCATCGTCAGAGTATTTGGTTTCCCTGATAGTCACAGAGGAAGTGTTCAGTGTACCTTAATGGAACTGTAAGTGTTAATTTTTAAAATTTTCAATTATGATTCCAAAGAAAATAAGTCAGACTATTTTTTTTCTTGCATTATGGATGTTCCAGAGCCTTTACATAGAAAAAAGCCCTTCACTGAAGGAATTGTGTCATGAAAAAACTTTTTCTACTTTGATTTGATATAATTTAATATAACATTGGCTCTCCCACAGGATTATTTTTGTGCCTGATGTGCTTGTGTTAGGATGAAGCAGCTCCTCCAGTCTTGCTCACCCTCCTCATCTCCTTTACTTTCAGGAGGTGTGACGTTCTTTGTAGCGCTGTACGACTACGAAGCAAGGACGTCAGATGATCTGTCATTCAAAAAAGGGGACCGCTTCCAGATTATCAACAACACGTGAGTCCATTTGCTTTGTACACTGACAGAGTCCTGCTGTGTGGATGTGACTGTCCTACAGCAGTGTGTATGAGTGTGTGTGTGTGTGTGTCTGTGCGTGTGTGTGTGTTTAATCCTTCATTGTATCCAGGTCTCATATTAAGGCTGAAATCTGTCTGGGTTAATGGATTCCTCCAATGGGCCATCTGTTTAGCCAATGCTGCTTTTCCACACATCAGTCCTCCTGCGTAGAAGTCAAATATGCTACTTCTGATCATTTATTAGAGCATATGGAATGAGTGTAGTGAAATGTGTATTTTGTATTACTAATTACAAACACTTGGCAGTAGGTAAAATTATTTTTAGGTACCAAATTGCCTGATGGATATTAAGAATCAAAAAATATCAAATTTCAATACTTAACTAATTAATATCAGCGTAAGCGTTTAACAGACAGGTTCATGTTGCTGTAAATAAATTAATTACCTCCGCCAGGAGGTATTGTGATCGCTTTGCTTTGTGTGTTTGCATGCGTGTTTGTTTGTTTGGGTGTTTGTTTGTTAGCAAGATAACTCAAAAAGTTATGGATGGATTTTCATGAAATTTTCAGGAAATGTTGATACTGGCACAAGGAAGAAATGATTAAATTTTGGTGGTGATGGGGGGGTGGGGGGTGCAGTTCTGTCTTGGCGGAGGTCTGCCCTCTCCGAGTGCTTTTCTTGTTTGTTATGTTGTTAAACTGTTTTCAGTGTACACAAAGGCAAATGAGTTGAAAAATGCAACTATGTTTTTGTTAAAAAGCAAATTTGGCAACAAAAAAAAGTATTGTTTAGGATCCAATATTGAAGTCAGAGTATCAATAAAGCTCTAGGTATAATAGTTTTAACATAGTTTCTCAAATACTTTTTATTTTCTTTTTTGTGATTTCATATTAAAAACAACTTCTTTATTTTATTTAGAAAAGCATTTAAAAGTATTTTTGATATATTAGTTGCTAAGCACATGTCCATGCATTAAAATATGAAGTTAGTTCTTCTTTACTCATCTTTGCTGCTGACTGGAGAACCATCATCTTTTAGGGACGCAGGTGTAAACTTCACTCGTATTGCATGTTTCTGCCGCTCGGCAGCAGTGAAAATGCCATCTGCCTTTAGAGAAGTGGCAGTGGGAGGAGGACAGATTTTCAGATTTGAAGGCATCTCCCTTTAGAGCCAAGGCCTCATCATTCAATATAAAGTTGGTCAGTTACTTTTAAAATGCAGTTTTGAGATCTGTCCTTCAGACTTTGTTATGCCAGCTACATTTTAGTTAGTTTCATAAGAGGAAGGAAGTTTTCTGTGAAGAACTGGCCTACTTTTACATAGTTTTATGAGGCGTTTTCTGGAAGGTCATGGACACTGAAAAAGGTTCAGTTAAAAAGTCATATTCATTAAAGGTCCCTCTTTGTGTGAAACCATTTCATTCTACATGTGGGGAAATAAAAATGAAGCCAAGTTTTTTTTCACCACTTTGTTTTATTTCATGTTTTTTTGTTGCCATTTTCATTTAGTGTTCTTGTTTTTGGAAATTCTCAGTTTTATGTCAATAAAATAACCCTAATTTTGATGAGTAGTTTTAGTTATTGTCATATGTTTAAACTAACTTTAACATATCAAGGTAGACAGGTGGTTGTCTGGTTATTTTACCACATTTTAGACTCAATAACTGGACTCATATTTTTCAGTTTTGTCCTCACTCGTTCTTTGTTTCACCTCACTTCAGGGAAGGGGACTGGTGGGAGGCTCGCTCCATCAACACCGGACAGAAAGGTTACATCCCTAGTAACTACGTGGCTCCAGCAGACTCCATACAGGCTGAAGAGTAAGAGCTCATTACGTTGTTTTTCTTTCACTTTTATTTTAGCGTTTGATTAAGAAAACGTGATCCAACTGGCTGTGCGCACATTACGATTCACCCACCGTGTCCACGTGGTTGAGTCTCAACAATAGAGCTCTACGTTGTGGCTGACAGCCGCTGGCACTGACACTGCTGTTCTTCCAGTGTGACAGAAACCTTCAGGGACACTGCTGCTTTTAGACCGTTTTTGGCCTGGTTTCATTTTGGCTGACAGCCAGCATGTTTGACAGAGGGATGGATGTACAAACTGCTCATCCAAACCTGCCTGTTAACTTTACTCTGTGTCCTTTAGACTGAAATATGACTTGATTTTCCACTCCGTGTGCCACAAGTCAACTGTCAAAAACAAGAAAAGCTGGGATAAGTTGTTGACAGCGCGCTCTATTTGTGCTTGAATATGTCTTGAAATGGATAGTGTAGAAAGAAAAGAAAACCGTGACGTAATATAATGATGATAAACTTTTTTTTATGTAAGTCTTGTGTGTAATTGAACAGGCTAAAGACCTACAGCCTGGAGCACAGTTGTAATAAGCTATAATGACAGCAATATGGTCTAAACTATTTAGACTTGAATGACAATTTTATGCTAGTTAGGCTCTTTAGTCCAACTTTAAAAGAAACCACATTAGAGCTGAATATGAAGTCTGAACTTTAATGTCATCTAATCCCACATTTTAACTCTTTTCAACTGGTTGTGGTGGTTGACTTGCCAATATTTCAGTTGGGATTTGTGTAACGTCAGTTATTTTTGCAAATCTACACCTAAACACCTCAAAAGATTTGCCTTAGTTGCATCAGTAAAAAAAAAAAACTACTGTTAAAATTACTCACCAGTATTTGTGAGTGTCTCCTGTGGCTGATGTGAATCTTCTCTTTTGGCAGATGGTACTTTGGTAAAATGGGCCGCAAAGATGCAGAGCGACTCTTGTTGCTTCCAGGGAACCAGCGGGGTACTTTCTTGGCAAGAGAAAGTGAAACAACCAAAGGTAAAAGAATTTATTTGCGAACACGAAGGAAATGAAAGACCATATGTGTTTAATATTCAATTCAACACACAAAAGCAAGGTTGTTTTTCATATTTCACGCTTGGAAAAGCTGCCAACCTTGTTCCAGAGGACTTAACGGCACCCAGTAGGCTTTTATTTTAAACGGTTGTGTTTACATTTACGGCCTCTCAACAGAATACAATGCGTGTGTGTGTGTATACTTATAACAGCTTAAGTGCATTTCCTTCATTTGTTTTTACTTTCATGTATCCTAGCACAGAGGCCTTTTTAATATGTTTGTTGAGATATTGTTACTCTGAAAAGCCCTACTTCATATTAGTAAAAGCATAAACATCAGTATCTTTAATGCAGCTATAAACAGCTTTCTGTGCAGTTTTGTCAGTTATAATTTAGGTATGTTTCCAGTGTCATTAAGTTTTGATATTCTTTCATTTTTTAACTCAAATTGACTGAATGTTTGTTAATTTCAAAGGTGCCTACTCGCTGTCCATCCGGGACTGGGACGAAGTGAAGGGAGACAATGTCAAACACTACAAGATTCGAAAGCTGGATAACGGTGGTTATTACATCACCACTCGCGCCCAGTTCGAGACGCTACAGAAGCTGGTGAAACACTACACAGGTATTCAACTTGTCCACAATGCACACACACACCCCTGATGCTGGTGGAGGTAGCGTTTAGACAAATTGTTGTTTACAGGCGAAACATGAGCTAGTTAGTTATTTTTTTCTTACAGACTCATGTTTTGTGAACCCATTGATTGTGCGGTTTGGGAAGGAACCATTTAGACATCTGAGGCTCTGTCATTTTTTTTGTTTTTGATACAGTAGTAGTTCATTTTCCTTGAACTTGTTTTATTTGATATTTTGGCCAACAAATGCAGCGGAAATGCATTATTCAGCTGTAGACCTGCTGCTGTGAGGTTGATATATTTACTGAGTTATTTCTTTTTTTATTCTGTTGCAAGCGTTGCTTTCACTCTCACAGTCAGGGTTCAGTAGTCATGACAAAATCGCCAAAAAAAGAAAAAACCATGTGACACTTAAGCCAAAAGAGATGTGAATATAAAATTGTTGCAGTCTTAAGCCCACTTTAATCCACACAATATTGATGAACAGGCTCTGAAATCCCCCTGCAGACGGCCACAAGTAAGCAGGACATCTGGATGATGTAATTTCATGCAGGACCGATGAGTTATTAAAAACGTTCTAAGGACAGTACAATTAAACTCACAGAGGACTAATCTATAAACAAGAGTGTGTATGTTTTGGACACTTATATGGTTGATTTTAGTGTTTGCTTGCTTTCACATAGTTAAAGTCGTTCATCAACTGCACTTCTGCAGGGCCTGGATGTTTGATTGCTGTGTTGCTTCACATCCCTAGTCAGACGTACGACTTGCTAATATCCGAGAATGCATGTAAATAAAGTCAATTAATTGGCTGGTTAACTCGACTGCTGTTTCCTTTTTGTGTGCAGACCTCAAATGGGAGATTTCACTTGATGGTTAGTGATGCTGTAGCGAGATACACCTCCTTTCCACAGCACAGTGCATCCTTATCATTTTGCACTTCACTGACAATGAAATTAAATAGTCAAATTCAACACAGTTCACATCATTAAAACCAACTTCTCTGAAAATGTGTTTCTCTTTGTTGGGGTGAATAATGATGAATCATTATTCGGCGAAGGCTTTGCAGTTTATTTGTTGTGTGCAGCAGTTGTCATGTAGTAATGTGATATTCTATTGATCACATTTTTACAGTCCAGTTTCCAGTACGGCTTTGCTTACTGTACTGTTTGTGAATACACAAACACTGTTATGTCTGAGTAGTTTTAACAGACTCGTGGTGTGATTTTTCAAACACTGATGCAACAAGCTTCAACCTAACATGTGCGTTTTCGTCTGTTTTTTTCCCCCTCCTCGTATGTCTTCTTGTCCAGAACATGCAGATGGTCTGTGTTACAGGCTGACGACTGTGTGTCCCACAGTGAAGCCTCAGACTCAGGGACTAGCTAAGGATGCCTGGGAGATTCCCAGAGAGTCCCTCCGACTGGAGGTTAAACTGGGCCAGGGCTGCTTCGGAGAAGTCTGGATGGGTAAGGAACGTTACACAATCACAGAATGTATGGAGAGTATTTCCTCAAATAAAAACCAGGAGTCTTTTAAAAGCCACGTCAGATAATGACAGGATGTGTGGTCAGTGTGAACCAATACAGGCAAAGACAGAACAAAGCCAGATAAACTCCTGGTGCAGGCCAGTTAAGAATTCTCTTCATTTAACTGGTTTAAGTTGCTAACATCATCAATATGCTCATATTATTCTCAACACTTTGTTCTTCTAGTTTACTTATCTAGAGTGTTATCCAATTTTAGTCAAGTAATGTCTCAGCCAAGCTGTATTTTGTTGTACTGTCAAACCAAGATTAATAATTTTAAGTACAGGCGCAGCTCTAAATGAAGCTCCGTACAACAATATGACCAATTAGAAATGGGCCTATTTCAATAAAGCTTAAACAAAAGTCCAGGTCACTATTTGAGGAAATAGATTGTATCAGAAACATACATGTAAATATCTGATACATATTATCTTGTAAAGTGGTTATTTATTGAGCGTCACTACCACAGTATCTACTCTTTTATCATCAGTGCCTGTTTTTGTATTTTCTTTTAGGGACATATATGTTTTTGTTCAGAGCTGATTATTAAAACCCACTCTGAACCACACTGAAAACCATAATTGTTGCAGAGAGCCGCACCAGATAGCTGAGTTCAACCTGTCATCATCTACAGGGAGGGGATGTAATATCAATTTAATACAGTAATAAGAGAGCACGTTGTCTGTGTGTTTCATAGCAATGCATTCAGTGGTGCAGAACATGATCAGGAAGGTAACCGGGGTCTTTTCTCACTTCCACACCAATGACAATCCACTGTGCTAAGTGGATGTGGATGTCCAATTGTCGCTTTCAGGATATTATAGAAAATGTTGCACACAGCCTCCCTCTATATGGTGTTAGAAATGTGTGGGTGAACATGTTTAGACTGTGGAGCTACCAGACTGTGTGACAGTTCAGATGAAACACATTTCAAAGGAACATGCTGTATATGTAGGAGGGCTGGGTAATACTGCTGAACAATGTGTCATGATAAAATAAAAACAAAAGATATTATGAGTTTAACCATTCTTTTACACTGATGTGCAGCCAAAGACGGTAATGTGTCGATATCCCATTTAAAGTCACTGTTATTCACTTTGACATGTGCTCAAAGTGGAATATGTATTTAATGTTTTGGTTCTAATAGTGTTTTGTCTGGTAGGATGCCACTGTCTTTTTTTCCCTGGCTTGTGCTGCAGTCGGTTTGTTACATCTGCTGCCATTATTCAGCGTATATGGTGCTTCTAGACAAAATGCCAGGCCACTGTCATGTAGGCTGTCGCAGCTCGTTGTCTGAGTATCATCTGACAGAAGTGCCACTGAATAACACTTGGGTTAAACGATCGGCTTCAACAGTTTACACAACTGCTATTGCTTTCAGTTTACCAGTGATGGTATAGGACAGGAAATATGTGCACATGCCTTAAGACACACAAAAACTGAACGAAATGGGTTCTAAAGGTTAAAGTCACTGCTTAGTGTGACCTCTGACCCCATGACAAGCAGCAGCACAAACAGAAACATCTGACATGAGTTGAATGAAACCTGGTGTAAAACATCAGAGTCCATGCACTAAATCTCATATATTCTGAAGAAAAGGGTTAAAGACACATTGCAAAGGGAGGTCACTCTAAATACTACCACTTTGGTTTATAGAAGCTGTTTTTCCCTTGTTTTTGATCCTGCACATACTGCTTATACATCCAGATTGGATCTTAATACAGCGACTAAGAAACACGTGTGCAGTGATTCGAAATTTACTAAACCAACAAACCTAATGTTTTTTGCACAGTTGTGCCTGTGCATACTGTTCTGCGAGAAACTATTACATTGCCTTAATATGTTGGTAATTCTTAGGTAGATGGCTTTGGGTGTCTTGTTTCCAGGTTGACTGGCTCCAGGACGTGTCCATCAGCCAACAACAGGCATCCTGCATATGCACTTTCCATGTTAACAGCAAGTGTTGCTAAATACTTTCTGTTGAACAGTGCTTTAGCACTTATCATAAATTAGTTAGCAGTCAAAACTATGGCTTGTATGTCGACTTAGACCTACACAAACAAAACCCTCTGCAAATTATTCATAACTAATGTAAATTTAATGTGATCCAATGGAGAAGCAGTTGACACTGTATGTAGAAAAATGATTCCTATTATACAGATGAGTGAAGCTGACCTCAGTCTGAATGGCACACTGGCCCACATACTGGTGTAAATGCTGATTACTGATTTGCTGTTGGTTCTCACACATACACACTGTGCAGTAATCACAGGTCACCTCCTACGCTTCATTTCTCCGGCCTTGCATGTGAGACTGGGGGCCTTTCAGCGAGCACGACTCTCCTCTTTCATCACTCGGTCTTTCATCAAGCCTGGCCTGCAGCAAGTCCCGACCTGCCAGCCTCCACTGTGCTATCCCAGGAATCCCTCTGTGTCTCTCCCTGCACTGTTTGTTCACGGCGGGATTTCTGCTCTGCTTCTTACTGAAAACTTCCCCCACTGTTCATGCCATTCTATTGCGTTGATTTTTACTTTCAGTTGCAGGTTTACTCTATCTCTAATAGACCACTGTTTTTTATTCTCTGTCAATGCCACTTTGTGTCATTTAACATGTCGCTGGCCTACTTCAGTCCTTCGTTTTGTGTATGTACATGTTTGTTCAGTGTGATGAATTGCTGGCTGGCCTTATGACAGAAGCAGTAGATCTGCTGCTTCAGTCCATTGTATGTAAGCAGGGCGTGAGTAAGTGGCTCCCAACCAGGAAGTTACTGATTATTTAAGCCGTCACAGTCTCTCTCACTCTCTGTTACTGTTTTTAAATCGCTCAAAACTTATGAAATGTGCCTAAAACATAGGAATAGCATGACAGCATACCAAGAAACTACTTGACATACCAAGAAACTACTTGACATTTACTTGACAAGTAGAGCATTTTATGATACCTTTAATCTTGTCATTTGTTTTCATTCAGGTACATGGAACGGCACTACCAAGGTGGCCATTAAGACCCTAAAACCCGGCACCATGTCCCCAGAGGCCTTCCTCCAGGAGGCTCAGATAATGAAGAAACTGCGACATGACAAACTGGTCCCTCTCTACGCAGTGGTGTCTGAGGAACCCATTTACATTGTCACTGAGTTCATGGGCAAAGGTAGGAACATCACAGAATATGTGGGTATGAAAAATGACAACTGAATGATGAGGCAGAGCTCGAACTTAAATTTTTAATTGCAGGTAAAAGATGGGACTAAATTTAGTAGCATGCTGACACGCCCTTAAATGTACCCTAAAGCCATGTTCTGACAGGCAACTGTGCTGCTTGACAAAACAAAGCCGACTCAGTAATATGAAGCCTTTGCTTATGCTGCAACACACGGCAATACCACAGACTGAAGCGCTTCAGTGTAATCAAAGTACGTCTCATGTTAAACTCGCAATCACTCACAGAACTTGTGAAACGGTGTCTTGCTGAGTATAAAATCCCATCTCATGCTTTGAGGAATAGCAGTTGTTCATAAACCTGCCAAAATAAGACTTCCTGGACCATGTTTGATCATCTCGCACATACCTGACATAGGATGGACACACCGTTGCGGCTGTTTTTGAATGGTTTATTTTAGGTCTAAACACTGAGTAACCGCTCCAAACTAAAGTAAACTAAGCCCAACAAGTCAAGCCAGTCTGTCAGACCATTGTCAACCGCAGTCACTTCTGTTCGATGTCTGTCCTGTGCTGCAATAATCAGCTGTGACGTATCCTCGCTCACCCCAGTGTCCGTTCACCAACATCCCAATGCTGTGAAGCGTGTACAGGATATGAAGTATGAGTCAGGGGTTTCCTGAATATGCAATATCTTTAAATACCACCACTCTGACAGCTTTCAATCAGAACTTTTGTAGATAACTTTGGTTGTTTATTTCCGAATTCAGAGATAAAGATCCTGTTTCTGGGTCACATTAAGGTATAGAACAGGGGTTTAGGGGCCACATACAGCCTAATATGATAGTAAGTGGGTCGGACCAGTAAATAATAAGATAAGAACCTATAAGTAATGTCAACTACAAAGTTTTCTCTATGTTTTAGAGTGGAAAAAGTAAAATTACATTATGAAAATGTTTATTTCTACAAACTGTTCTTGAAAATGACATGAACAACCTGAAAAATAAGTGCAATTTTAACAATAATCTGCCTCACTTTATTATTTACAAATGTACATTACAATTTACAGATCACAGTGGATCTACATATACACTAAACATTTACTAACAGGTTTAATGTTGTTAAAACTCCATTTACTTCTCTTAAAATATTTCATGTTGTTCATATTTGTTCAGGCTATTCAAGTTTTTTAGTGCAAGAATGATTTGTTAATGTAAACACTTTTATGTAATTTTACTTTTTACACTAAAACAATATCCACTTGAGATTGAATTGTTCCAGGTGTGGCCCCTGAATTAAAATGATTTTCACATCCTTGATTGCTAATATTTTGAGTGTAATTTTTGCATTTCACAAATTCATCCCCACCGGCCAGATTGGACCCTTTGGCGGGCTGGTTTTGGCCCACAGGCCATATGTTTGACACCCCTGGTGTAAACTGTGTCACATGTAGCACTTGACTCTTAATTTGTAAAGTTGTCACAAGATGAAAAATGTGACGGATGTATCAAAACAAAAACTTAAAGTTGCACTTGAGGAAAGTTGCTTTCCTAGGTGCAACTCTTTAACCTAACAAAAACAGCATAAACAACATCAAAAATGAATTTCCCTCGGAATTAATATAGTATCTATCTATTTAAAAATGCAGAAAGACAAGAGCCATAAAAGGCATATCAAGACAAATCTGAAAAACCACATCCAGACTTCGATCATAAGTGAGGCAGACTGTTTGAGTGTTCTGGTTTGTGAGGCTGAGTTCTTGTGCCAACTGATGCTGCATTTATTTTTAGATTGCACAGAGCCCCGAGCAGATGTATTGATTCTGCTTTACACTAGTTTTCTGAACTCTTACAGGAAGTTTACTGGATTTCCTGAAGGAAGGAGATGGTAAATACCTGAAGCTACCCCAGCTGGTGGACATGGCTGCACAGGTACAATCACATTCCCATCATTGACCCTGAAGCTTTGCACAGTGACTCCCTTTGTCTTTCACCTCCTCACAACTAATCTTTAAATTGTGTGCAATGAAACGATCACCTGTGCATAACCAATAATATGAAGAGAGGCGCGTATGGGCAGGTTGTCAGCCATATGTGTAAGTGTGTACAAGAGTCAAATACTGTGAATAAGGGTTTTGTTTGTTCTCCATGTGGTTGTCATTTTTATTTATCATCCACCCTGACACCTCTGCCCTCCCTTCCTCTTGTGTTTTTCCCGCTGCATGTGCCTCCCCTCGTTCCCCACCACTTAACTGCCTGTAGCACTTAAACACCGCTCATCAGTGGCCACTTAAGCTCAGCGGTTCAGTCACCTACTGTGATCTGCTCTTAATTCGCCTCTCCACGCTCCCAGGCTCCCTCTTCTCCTTACCCGGCAGAGTGGAAAAGTGTTGAGAGTGAGGCACGCTCAAAACTACAGACGCCTCTGAGGGAGTTGGCAAAAAGTGTGAAGTGCTGTTGGAAAGTGGTGTTAAAGATGTGCTGCTGCTTTGCTTCTCATTGTTGCTGTTCGTATTGGGCCTGTTGAAACCTGCATCTGAAACAAATACCGCCAGTCATTCCTCATGGCTGTGATCCCAGTTCAGCTGATTACTTCGAATGATTATTAGATGGAGAGACGTCAAGGCTATAATGTCCCAAAACTCGCTCTGGTTTTGTTTGGTTGCATCTTAATTGTAGTGTGTATGTGACGGCCCCTCCTCTCTCTCTGTCCTGTCCAATCCTGTCGCAGATTGCAGACGGCATGGCCTTCATAGAGCGGATGAACTACATCCACAGGGACCTTAGAGCTGCCAACATTCTGGTGGCTGATAACCTGGTGTGTAAAATCGCAGACTTCGGCCTGGCACGGCTTATCGAGGACAACGAGTACACCGCCAGACAAGGTGTGTATTTGGGCACCTGTGTGTCTGTGTTTACCAGGAGTAGGCCAACTGTTCCCTTTCTGTCCACTCTGAGCTGAATATATGAATTGATTCATTTTGATTCTTTCCTCCAGGAGCTAAATTTCCCATCAAGTGGACGGCTCCTGAAGCAGCTCTGTACGGCCGCTTTACTATCAAATCAGACGTCTGGTCGTTTGGTATACTACTGACTGAACTGGTGACCAAGGGCAGAGTACCATACCCAGGTAAGAACAGGATGTACACACACCTGTGGTCGAGGTCTACGTCTGAAAGTAAGAAGTGTTCGTTACCTCCGCCAAGGAGGTTATGTTTTTGCCAGCATTGGTCTGTCTGTCTGTCTGTCCGTGTGCAAGATAACTCAAAAAGTTATGGATGGATTTGGATGAAAATTTCAGGAAATGTTGATACTGGCACAAGGAACAAATGATTAAATTTTGGTGGTGATCGGGGGGGCACTGATTTGCCTTGGCGGAGGTCTGCACTCTATGAGTGCTTCTAGTTAGTATTGCTTTCATCCAACATGGCTCAGTGTGAATCAACATCTGGCATAAGAAGTGTCCAGCAACCTAACACTAAATATACCCATGTCAGGAAATGCTCAAATTAGGAACTTTGGATGTAAAGCCATTAAAAATACACTGATGTAAAAATGAGCCAGAAAAATGTGTCGTTGTTTAACACATTTGAGACTGTCAGCATTGAAACTGAAGTCATGTCCTTCATACTTTTTTCAAATATGGATGTGAAGTATTTCTTAAAAAGTCTTTAACCATTCTGAACCTTGTGCATTTTTAAAGCTTAATTTGCCATTATGTTTAGCATATTCCTCTGACTGAACACAAGTGGAACATTTTTAAAGTGAGTGAATGTAAAGAAAGAATAGTTCATCAGAAAATAGCATTTCACAGAAATTACCCTGAGAAAAAATGTGATATTCACACACATAAAGATTAAAATAGTGCAGCATCTAGTTGATATGAGTCAACACAGATGTCTAATGATGTATCAGTCCATGGGAAACTACCCATCATCCTGCTGCACTGGTCCTTTTATTGTCTGCACCTCTCTGCTGACACCTACTGTCAGAGCAGGGTACTGATCTATTGACAACAGTATCCGACTGGCACTGATTACAGAGTCTGCCATATGGCAGACTTAACCACCGTCTCTTGCTGAGGGCCATCTGGCTCCCGTGGCCCTCCTGGTTTCAATGCAAACCCTTTGGTCTAATTAATTCACCCCAAAGCTGCAAATTGTGGGGGCTGAACCTCTTGTTCTTACTTCTCCAAACTGTAGTATGACTCACCCAGTATTTATGGCTCTTATCCTGCTGTGCTGTCTTTTTGGGGAGCTCTATTTCCGTCACTTGCTTGAAAGTGTTGAAGCAGTAAGAGGCAGGTATACACAGAACACAGCGTCTGGACAGGAACACTTCATCTTTTTCTATTTTAGTGTGTGTATCTATTTATACATACTGTAGCTACATCTATACACACAGAAGATGTATGACGCATGTCATTAGAGCTGAGATTTTCACATGCAAGTCGTAAATCATGCTAACACCTCAGCATCTGACACCATCATATCCTGGTCTCAGCAGTTGCTCTGGGCTTTTCCTCTGTCAGACTGTGACATAATCTGATCCCCACTCTCCCACAGAGACATGGAGGGGTAAAAAGGGGGAGGATGTGACTGTGACCATACCACTGACGCCGTGTCATAACCTCTTTTAGAGGCAGTCGATCTCCCTGTGGGGCTGTTTCTACGCCGTTCACAGAGTTCAGGACCACGGTCTTCCTGTTTTGGGAAGAAATACATGACTCTAGTTCTGTAGTAGAAGTGCAAAAGGGGAAATGCACTGGAACTTTTTAGTTCCATTTTATCAGGAATACACAACCACATGATGAGTAAGGTCTGAGTAATGCTTCACTGGATAAAAAACATTTGTCATTTGTGTCATTCTGAGATTTGGTAGTCCTCTCTATTTTAGACAAACAGCTTCACACAGACTGTGGGAAATTTTACTGGCACGGAGCTTTGTTTAAAACATCTTAAAAAGGTTAAAAAAAATCCAGAATCCGAATTTTAGGCCTTAAAATATCTTTATTACACTTGGATTGTGAAGTTAATGTTAATCTTACATCATTTCCCAAAATATAATTACTTGCGAATCTCTCTCAACCCATAATTTACTGATAATAATGTACACAAGACATAACAAATGTTTAAACTGAGAAAATGTGCTATTTTGAGAAAATAAAATTCCTTAGATTTAGTGGCCACTCATTGGAGATGAGGCTTTTGAACTGTCCCTCCCCCCTTTAGTCCAGATATGTATTTGTCTGACCACAGAGCAGTTTTCCACTTTTCCTCAGTTCATTTTAATGGACGTTGGCCCAAAGAAGATAACAGTGTTTCTGGATCCTGTTCACATATGAGTCACTTCTTTGCATGAAAGAGCTTCAACCAGTATTTGTGGATGACACGGTGAACTATATTCACAGTCATCTCTGAAGCGTTCCCATGCAGTGACGTCCATCACAGAATCACACCTGGTTTAAAGGAGTGATATTTTGCTTTTTTTAAATGGAATTATGCATTTTAAAACATTTCCCTGTGGTCTACATAAACTGTAAATGCTCCGCTTGGGTCTGAATTCTTCATTAATTCAACTCCACAGGTCCATCTTCAACCCTATTTCTGAATAACAACACCAGAAAGGTCATTTTGAGCGCTGGCCCTTTAAATACATATGAGCCACTTCACACCCCGCCCCCTCCAGGTTGTTGGCTGTGCTGCTCTGTCCTGCTCAGCCAACAACTGAACATTTTAGGTAATCAGCTCGAAGTTTGGACATATTTTCAGTATGGACTACAACCGCTGCTGCTGACAAACGATTATGGCGTATCAGGAGAAATGTTCGTTTGAAGTCTTGACCTTATACAGGGGTTGGACAAAATAATGGAAACACCTTAAAAAATCAACAAAATATAATTTAATATGGTGTAGGTCCGCCTTTTGCGGCAATTACAGCCTCAATTCTCCGAGGTATTGATTCATACAACTTGTGAATTGTTTCCAAAGGAATTTTAAGCCATTCTTCAGTTAGAATACCCTCCAACTCTTTTAGAGACGATGGCGGTGGAAATTGACGTCTTACTTGAATCTCTAAAACTGACCATAAATGCTCAATAATGTTGAGGTCTGGGGACTGTGCCGGCCATACGAGATGCTCAACTTCATTAGAATGTTCCTCATGCCATTCTTTAACAATTCTAGCTGTATGGATTGGGGCATTATCATCTTAAGATGAAGGTGTTTCCATTATTTTGTCCAACCCCTGTATGTGCAAATGTTGTGACATAACTAGTCATAGACGTACCAAATAAAGAAGGATTATAAACAGGTTGTAGAAATCCACTCAATTTTTGCCAAAATGAATATAAAGATAACTTTGTAGCACCTGGAGGGTTCAAATTCAAACTTTTTAAACTTTTAAGGTCCCCAAATACACAAATAAATTAACCAAAGACTAATAAAAATTTGTTTAGCAAAATATGAGCCCTTTAAAACAGAGCTGCCTGAGGGTCTGAAGATCATGCACATCCAGTATTGACTGGCCTTGTCACAAAGAGATTCTCTCATACGTTTAACTGTATTATCACCTATAGGGGATGACACATTCAAAGTTTTCACAAATTTTACTTTGAGGAACATTATTCTGAAAATGTTCCACATAGGGCTGTGTATCAGCAAGAATCTGGCAATACGATACAAATCCCAATACTAGGATCACAATACGATATATCACGATATATCATGATACTGTTAAAAAGGCAATTTTTTGTTTGTTTCTTTTTTTTTTTAATGATTATTTCCTGGAAGAATTGAATTACACCAGAAATCTGCACAAATACTAAACACATTTTTATTTGATCACAACAGGATCTAATGCTATATCACAAAATGCTTCTAATTCTCCTAGTTTATAAAGGAACTAACATCTGCCTCTCAGACTGTAAAAAGTGTTTTTAGGATGATTGAAATAACCATTATTTGATAAAACAGTGTTAAATAATAATAAATAAGATATAAACAATAAAGAAAACCAAAAATGAAAATCCGCCATATCTACATTTGAATAAATACATAAAAATATCAATATAGTACTTTGAAATATCGCGATATGTTGCAGAACCGATATTTTCTAACAGCCGTAGTTCCACATAGGGGCGACACGGTGGTGTAGAATGGCACAGTCGCCTCACAGCAAGAAGGTCCTGGGTTCGATTCCAACTTCAGCCGTCGGTGACCTTTGTATGTGGAGTTGGCATGTTCTCCTCGTGTTTGCATGGGTTCTCTGCAGGTACTCTGGCTTCCACCATCCACAGACATGCACTAGTAGGTTAAGTGGTTAACCATAGGTGTGAGAGGGATTGGTAGTTTGACTCTATACTGTATATCAGCCCTGCCTTTGCCCATAGGTAGCTGGGATAGGCTCCAGCTCCCCCATGCGGCCATCTGGAGGATAAATGTTCCACATGTGGTAGATTTTCACAGATTGGTGAACCTCCACCCATCTTTACATCTGAGAAACTCTACTTCTCAAAGATGTCGTTTTCGTGCCCGATCAGGTCACTAACCTTTTGCCAGTTAGTCTGATTAGTTACAAAACAGTCATCAACCTGTTTCTTATAGTACCACTTATTTTTCCAGTGTTTTATAGCCCCTGTACCAACTTTTCAGACACATGTTCCTGCATCAAATTCAAAATGATCTTGTTTTTTTTTTGTTCCCACAATAGTACATTTTCTCAGTATAGCCATTGGTTGTGTTGAGTATTTTGTTCCTTTTATTGATTATTTTGTAGATTTTTTTGTTTTTTTTTTGTTGATTACTTTGTTCATTTTGTAAATTTTCTTGTTCATTTTGTTGATTATTTTGTTCATTTTGTAAATTTTCTTGTTCATTTTGTTGATTATTTTGTTCATTTTATTGATTATTTTGTTCATTTTGTAGATTTTGTTGTTCATTTTGTTGATTATTTTGTAGATTTTTTTTGCTAATTTTGTTGATTATTTTGTTCATTTTGTTGATTAATTTGTTCATTTTGTAAATTTTTTTGTTCATTTTAATTATTTGGTTCATTTTGTTGATTATATTGTTCATTTTGTAAATTTTTTTGTTCACTTTGTTGATTATTTTGTTCATTTTGTAAATTTTTTTGTTGATTTTGTTGATTATTTTGTTTATTTTGTAAATTTTTTTGTTGATTATTTTATTCATTTTGTATATCATGATACTGTTAAAAAAGCATTTTTTTTTTTAAGATTATTTCCTTGTAGAATTGAATTACACCAGAAATATGTACAAATACTAAACACATTTTTATTTGATCCCAACAGGATCTAATGCTATGTCACCAAAAAAAAAAAAAAAAAAATCAAATTCTTCTCATTTCCAAAGGAACTAAAATCTGCCTCTCAGACAGTAAAATGTGCTTTTAGGATGATTCAAATAAACAACATTTAATAAAACCATGTTAAAAAATAATAAATAATAAATAAAACATAAAGGAAAAAGAAAACCAAAAAAACAAAAATGAACCTCCGCCAAATCTGCATTTGAATAAATACCTAAAAATATCCATACAATGTCCCAACCTTTTGGAATTGGGGTTTTATAAACTTCATTTTTGCTTTTAGATATGGAGTCAACATGAATCAATCAACTACTGAAAGCCCAATCTGTGGCGTTTTCTCTCATTTAAGAAAAAAATAGCTACTTTTCAGAGGGATAACTGATGTGTTTCTGTTCACAATGCTTGTATCTGATATGGATAAGACTGACTTCAACACGATCTTGCGGAGAACGGCGCATTAAGCACAAAGTTAAAGCTTTTTGAAAACAACAAAGCTAAAGTCTGCTGCAGCCTGTGCCAGAAAACACATTAACAGCTTCTGGTTTACAGACATTAGAGTCACGTAAGAAACCAGAAAAAACATAAAGCCGACGTTAAAAAAAAAAAAGAAAAAAGCCTTCTGCTGCTGTCACCTAATACCGTTCTGTTTTCACATGAAGAGCAGCTTTCAAGTCTGATTCCAAATTTCCCCATATCTTTTGTACTTTTTTTTTAACTAGTGTGAAATAGGTGTTGAATTCCTGCATAATGATCCTAAAAAGCTTCAAATTTAATGCGTTGAAACCTGCGTAAAACCTTGGCTTCAAACTTTTAATTGCCGGATGTTCTGTGTGCGTGTCGTTAACCCTGAAAGGAGCTTCAACTCCTACACAAGTTAATGACCCAACTTACACTCAGGTTGGACAAGTATTTTTGAGTGTTTGAGTGTTTTGTGCCGGTTTTTCCCTCTACGCTCCTGACCATTTTCTTGCACATAAAACTTTTGGAAAAATCTTCGAGTCACAGATCAAATAATCTACGAAGGATGTAACGATATGAAAATTTCATATCACAGTTACTGTGACCAAAATTATCATGGTTATCATTATTACTATGGTATTGTTGAAATTGTGCTCAGAATGTTCAAAAAGTACTAATACACACACTGAAATAAATTAACCAAGTTTTTTTTTGAAAAAAAAATAAAATAAAAAAAATAAAATAATTGGCACAATGTCCCTTCTGTAGCAGAAACATTCAAATATTAACCCTTAGTGGTCTGAGCCTATTTTGGCCATTTTTTTAAATTTTGCCTTTATATACTATATAAACAAATGTTTCCTATACCCATGTTTGGGATCTTTTTTTTTTCAGCACAACTTCATCTATATCGTCTGTCTATTATTTTTTCACTTTAACCTACTATTTCACAGGTGTCAAACATGCGGCCCAGGGGCCAAATCCGGCCCACCAAAGGCTCCAGTCTGGCCCCTGGGATGAATTTATGAAATGTAAAAATTACACTGAAGACAGTAATCATTTTAGTTCAGGTTCCACATACAGACCAATTTAATCTCAAGTGGGTCGTATCAGTCAAATACTATCATAATAACCTATAAATGATCACAACTCCAAATTTTTGTCCTTGTAAATGTAAATATTTTCATGTCATTTTACTGTATTTACACTAAAACAAACAAACATTTCACAAAACCATGAATAATCTCAGCAAATGTGAACATTTTAAAATGTCTGAAGTGTAATTTTACCAATATTCTGCCTGTTATTAAATCTTTTGTGTATTTTTTGATACACTGTGATCTGTACGTTGTAATTTACACATTTAAATGATAAACTGAGACATAATATTGTTAAAATTCCACTTAGTTTTCTTAAGAAATTTCAGTTTGTTCATGTTATTCACGTTGTTTTAAAGGATAGTTAGTAGATGTAAACATTTTCATCACATAATTTTACTTTTTTCGCTCTAAAACATAGAGGAAAGTTTGGAGATGACATTATTTATATATTATTATGGTATTTCACTGGTTCGGCCCACTGCAGATCAAATTCAGCTTAATGTGGCCCCTGAACTAAAATGAGTTTGACACCCCTGTACTATATCAACACAAAAGGACAAAAAAACACAAAAAAAAAAAATCTGATTTGAAAAATGTATGTAATTTATTGCATAAGTAACACACAGATGCTTAACGAACCTTTTCAAAGACTTTAAAAGTGAATATTGGTTCCGAGTATTAGGTATATACAATTAAAACTGTAGTAAATTAAAACTATACTCAAATATTTGACATGAAAGGATATCCTTACATAGGCATTTTCTCTGGAAAAGTGTGAAAATCAAACACGGTTATCATGATAATTAGAATTTAACCCTTTCATGCATGACTTATGAGAACCTTAGGCAAGATTTTTTTCTTGAGTGTTTTTATTCCCCCTTAGGCATGAGAAAAACAATGTGATTTTTTTTTTTTTTTTTTTTTTTTTTCCATGGAGTTACAAAAATGTCCATGCATTTAATTTTTGAAGTAAAGAAATGTGTGTTTAAAACCCAATATCAGAAAGTACAGAAGAGGATTAGGGCCAATGGAAAAAATACAATAAACTAAGGTCCAATATGTATTTCTTATTATTAATATGAGAAAAAATAAGTCAGAATTCTGAAATTAAAATCAAAATTTTGGGAAAAAAGTCAGAATTCGGAGAAAAAAGGCAGAATTCTTAGATTAGAATTCTGAAAAAAAAAAAAAAAGTCAGAATTTGGAGAAAAATTTCAGAATTTCACATATTTAATGCTGCAAATCTGATGTTTTCTCACATTTTAACATATTCTAAGGCTAGTTATTACTCTTTTCATGGCGATAACATGCAAAAAAAAACTTTTGTGTGTAACAAATAAGTGATTTACACTCAAACATGTTACTGCAGATCAGTTTTATCGAGAACAGCAAAGTGACAGTAATGGTCTGAATGTCAGTGTATTATTATGGGATGGTGCATGAGCGTCCACTGTGTTGGCTGATATGGAACTAAAACAACCAAACCCATGAATATACAAGAGAACAGCTGGAGAAGAACTGTCCGCTATAGTGACCACTGTGCATGAAAGGGTTAAACGGTAATGCTAACCACTGGCAATTTTACAGCGGTTTATCGTTATACCGGTAATCGTTCCATCCGTATAATCTACCCTCTACTGAAAAACAAGCCGTCGCATTCACACATTTGCACAAATTCACCCTTGCAGCCAAGTGTCTCTCTTCATCACTTTGAGTGTTTTGCTCCCTGTCGTCTCATTACTCTTACATGTTCCTGTTTGTGTTTTGTAGGCATGGTGAATCGAGAGGTACTGGAGCAGGTGGAGCGAGGGTACCGCATGCCCTGCCCCCAGGGCTGCCCCGAGTCTCTCCACGAGATGATGAGGCACTGCTGGAAGAAAGAACCAGATGAGAGGCCCACCTTCGAGTACATCCAGTCCTTTTTGGAAGACTACTTCACAGCCACAGAGCCACAGTACCAGCCAGGGGATAACCTCTAGTCTGGTGGTACTGGGATGGGGGGGGGGCGGGGCGGGGCGGCGGGAGAACTTTGGGCCTTTTTATGGAGGTAAAGTACATCAAAGCTGGAACAACACAGAGCAACAAAGCCACAGAAATAGGAAACTTGTCGCTGAAGCCATGGAGGAAAAAGCAGGTGTCAGTGCTACAAACTAATCCGCAGCCGCACGGGCAAGTCTGCAAGTACAAGAAAAAAAGTTTTCTGAAGTTGAGTTTCGTCCCTCGTGTACCCAGGGACCAAATATTCTGGGAGGTGTCCAAGTGTGCAGATTGGTGCTGGTACTTAAAGCACTGGGAGCCCTGCTAATCAGAACAAACCATATGGACTGGCCACAACACTGTGATCAAAAAGAGGGATTTTTACACTCAAAGTCAAACTAATGGCCACTTGCAGATGTAGTTTTTCTAGATTTTTTTTTTTTTTTTCAAATTATGCATTTTTCCACTGTCCTCTTAAAAAATATTTTACAAACCACAATTCTCTGATGTGGGAGTTGAAATATTTTCTATGAAATACCCATTTGGTTTGAATTTGTAGGTTAATACTTGTGTTTTTGTTTTTTTTTTCCCAAGTGACCAATAACTGTGGTTGAATTGTTAAGTATGTGCTGTGACTGTAAAGCTAAAGAATGAGTAGAATGACCTGTGTGGATGCAAGAATGTACGGAGAGATCAATGCATGTGCAACAAAAGTATTTTAAGCAGGTGTAATCAGGTGGATGAATGAGAATAAGTCATTTGTATGATTTTTTAATTATTATTATTATTATTATTAACTCCGTCACTTGAACGGCAAATCACATGGATTCATTTTGATTTTACTTTTTTTTTTTTTCATTTAAACGGGGACTTGAAATCATAAAGAGGTATTTTGATAAAACATTTTACCTGTTAACATTTTATAAATGTTTTAAAATGGACATTTCAGCTGTGAAATTTATGTAAGATTGAGCTCATTTCTGTCTGAAATAAGCCTTTTGTCTGTCGTCGGGTGCACAATACTGATCGCTGTATAAAGACTCTAACACGTCTGTCCTCACGTGGCGCACATCTACACAGAGTAACATCACAGTAGACGGTACAGGAAACTGTAGGTCCTCTAGTTTACGTCAGATTCACCACATCCTCGTACGAACTGTCAAATGTTTCAGTAAAACTCGTGAGCAGATAAACCCTTCACACATCCACCTCCGCTGCAGAGGAAAGTTTTATCAAATGCCTACCACACAAAATGAATCTCCTGAATAGAAAATGCAATTATGCAAATCCATCCGCTCGTGTTTCTATGGAACAAATGGTATTGGTCGATGTCAAACTTCCCCTTCAGATGATGGATGACTTTGGGAGTGAGCTATAACAAAAGCAGACAAAACCTTGCACAGCCTGTGGTCCCGTCGAGGCTTTTCCACATTTCTAACCATCAACAGTAATAAGAGGCGGTACGTGTGGAAGACCATGTACAGACCTCTACTAATGATTCAAACTCTTATTATTTAGGAATTATGCTCAAAGATTGGATAAAGATATGAACATTTGTTTTGTATTTCCTTCTCTGCTTCACTCATGAGAAGCTAATGTGTGATTGTTGATTTAAAAAAAAAAAAAAAAAAAAAACGGGGACTTGAACTAGCTGGGAGATGAAATTACTCAGAATGGTAACTAATATGATTTTGTACAGGCAGAAATAAAAGTTTTACTCAAAGGCTTGTTCACTGGTCTCATTCTTGACAGAGTAGAGCTCAGGAAAACTCACAGCTGATCTAATGGCACATGTTGGGAAACCAAGTCACACACTTCCGCAATGAATAATTCAAGATAAAATACATTCATGTTTGTATTAAAGTGTTTATTTCCAACACTTAATAGGTTGTTAGTCCATTTTCTTATGTTTTATACAGTGGCAATAACAGACAATTCAATAAAGTGGTCAGTGTGTGTACTTTAGTGTAACTCTACACAGGACTGCAGTCTACCGGTCCTTCTGTTCATGAAAGTGCTGGTGCTGGACTTCAAACAGGAAATGTGTAGTTTTACTCATCGTCAAGCCTGCAAAACAAAGAACACTCATTAATGTAATAATGTCTGGACTTTAAACAATAGAAATAAGAGCATACAGGAGTTTGAAGTCGCCTGTTGGCTGCTGCTCCTACCTGACCATTTGCTTGTACTTGTCCAAAGCCTCTTGGGTCAGGTACTGAATGAAGGCCGGGTCCTGCAGATCCAGATCCCCAGGCACAGACAGGATCAGTGATGGAGAGTTGAGGATGTTGACCTCCACTTTAGTGTCAGTGACAGGCATGTTCTCATCGTGGCTCTTTGGTGCCACCTAAAGAGGAAAGGAGCGATATTACACCTTCATTCTCCAAACTAAAGATTTTATTGAACTTTCACTCCAATCCTTTTTCTTTATTCTTAACCAGTGGCAGCTGCTCGTCTTTCAGACAGGGGAAGCTCATTGTCGGTTTACATAAAAAAAAAAAAAAAAAGTCAAGTTCCTTTTTAAGAAACTGGTCAGTGATGTTATTGTACCAGCTAAACAAGAAAACATTGAAATTCTGTTAAATTGAAACAAGGAAGTACAATGAGTGTGTTTTATTTACAGTGCAAGAAATGAATAAGTCATTTCGTAGTGGTTTCTCTCTCCATGTCACAGCAGAATGTGTGACGGTATTAAACTGAACTGTGTCAGTGAAGGAGGAGATCTGAAAACAGCTGTCAATCAAACGGGATTCAGCCTTTTGACTGATACTCCAATCAGCACGTGGAAGCCCGGCGTCCAGCCCGGCCAAGCTCCGCCCACAGCTCCATTCACCCCCAGAGACGCCGAGTGTCCGGGGGCGGGACAACATGGCATTTATCCAATTACCGTCCAGTTTTGAGGCAATGAAAAAACCAGTTCCACTCAGTCCCATTGAAGTGCATGGACGCTGAGCGTCTACGGACAAATGCACTGAGCAGAGATGTATGAGAAAACAGAGACTCGGGAATGGAGGAGAAGTGAACAACATCCAGTCTGATGATTTGGGATAAAGCTGATTCTGAACGAACTCGTCTGTGAGATGAACGTGTTCTAACACATTTGGAGTCAATGAAATGTCAACACAACTGAACAGATTTAACCATTTAATTTTCATAATATCAAGGGGAGCCGAGCTTCCACTGCAGTCTATGAGAAATCACCTCTGTTCTTAACCCATAAAGACCCAAAATCATCCACTGATCTGAAATATTTAATAACTTCTGAACCACTAAACTACGGTGGCCCAGAGAGGCAACAGCCCAAAAAATTATCCTTATTTAATCAAAAATATATTTGATTTTAATTTATTTTTCAATTTATCTAAATGTATTTGATGCTGCTCCATTTTATTTTGTGACACTTTTTTGTAGAAGTCTATTTTATTGAGGAGATTATTTATAAAAAAAAAAAAAAAGAAAAGAAAAAAGTTTATTTTATTATTTCTTTGTACAGATTCAGTTTTATTCCAAGTTTTTGTTTTTGTTTTTCTTTTTTTTAGAAGATTGTTTGTTTTTTCCCATAAAACTTTATTTTCATTTAAGGGGTATATTTATCTTTCAGATACTTCTTTTTAATAAATCACAATCTCTTTCTCCTTTTTTTTTTTCTTATAGTGGATAATTTTTTGGGCTGTTGCCCCTCTGGGCCATTGAAGTAAACCTGTCAGTGACAGGCAGTAAATGACAGTGGATGGAGACACGTTTTTACATTCAGTTACTGATGTCTTTGCTAAAAAAAAAAAAAAAAAGTCACCTTTTCTTCAATTTTTTCTATTTCTGATATAATAACCCTCAACATTAATCGGAGCTTTAATGAATATCTACATGATCAGTCTATTAAATGTAAGAAAAAAAAAAATTTTTCATTTGTAAAACAAAAAATTACAGTGGCTAATACTCTAATAAATGGTGATAAAACACTTAAGATAAAATAGAAAAATTCATTTGAGAACTGCAACAAAAGTAGCACTAGGTCTGTATGGGTTAGAGAATAACACAGTGTGAATTATTACTAAGGCCTGAAAAAGTCATGAAATCATGGAAAATCATAGAATCATCTGGAGTAGTCATGTCATTTTGACATTCAGGCCAAATCTGTCATTTCAGATGAAAATGGGTCATAGATTTTCTATATCCTGATGATAAAACCAACTTTAAATCCTCACTTTATAGTTCATACTCAACAATGCTCTCTATGGAGGGAATATGGACCAAGACCCCTCCTCCCACACACACATAGAAGGCTCACATGTTTATCACCTGTTTCCCCTCTTTCGTATTAATTTGCAATCCTGATTTTTTTTTTTTTTTTTTTTTGTGATGAAATTCACAAAAAAGAGCAAGACTGTTAGATCTAAATAAGACTCTGCAGAAAAATGTTACAAATGGAGTCAACTTCAAAGTTTGACTTCAGTTTGTGCCTCTGTTTACTAATGTACTGGGATGGCTTCAGCTGTTATTGAACTAGAAATCATGTCTTTGGATTTATAGAACTGCAATCCTGGTAAAAACATATTAACATAAAATTCAAAACACAAAAGTTTTACCTTTGGCTGGGTGATGTGTAATGTTTTCTTGTATATTCTATTTTTTTCTATTATCATTATTATTATTATTAATATTAATATTTGAGATGCCAGTTTGTATTTTTCATTTTATTTACACCTGTTTTTTGCACAAACGGGGCCTGTGGCAGCTCCTAGTTCACTGTCATTATCTTTGTCAATGTCGTGACAAATAAAGATTCAATTCGATTCGATTCGATTCAGCTTGTATAGTTAAAGTTAATATGAAAACATCTTTCAGTTAGAGTCTGAAAAAGATTGCAGTTGTGTTTTTATATAATGCATACACTGTTGATGGACTTACAGGTTGTTAATGATGTTGAAAATATTGTTGGAAAAGTCGTGGTTAAAGGTTTTCGATGCTGTGTGTAAACTGTGTGTTACCCTGGCCATGGCCCTCCCTCTCATTGGTTCCCTTTGCTCGTCTTACCACGCTGATCCTGAAGATGTTTTCTGGAGCGCTGTTGTTGTTGTTGACGGTCTGAGCCACCCAGCTGAACTCAGCCACCATGTCACTGAGCCAGTTCACCGTCTCATCTGTGTGTCTCTGAACGATGGACAGGATCTCATCATACTGTTCTTTAGACACCTCCAGCAGCTGAGAAACTTCATCCAGTTCCACATGCAGCTCACGGACACTCGGGCATTCTAGGGATGAAGACATGAGGACATGAGGACATGAGGAGGTGAAGACATAAGGACATGAGGACATGAGGAGGTGAGGACATGATGATATGAGGAGGTGAGGACATGAGGAGATCAGGGCATGAGGAGGTGATGACATGAGGAAATGATGGTATGAGGAAATGAGGAGGTTAGGTCATGAGGATATGTGGAGGTGAGGAAGTGAGGAGATGAAGACATGAGGACATGAGGAGGTGCGAGCATGATGATATGAGGAGGTGAGGACATGAGGAAATGAGGGTATGAGGAAATGAGGACATGATGATATGAGGAGGTGAGGACAAGAGGAAATGAGGGTATGAGGAAATGAGGAGGTGAGGAAATGAGGAGATGAGGACATGAGGAGATGAAGACATGAGGAGGTGAGGACATGAGGTGAGGACATGAGGAAATGAGGAGATGAAGACATGAGGACATGAGGAGGTGAGGGCATGATGATATGAGGGGGTGAGGAAATGAGGAGGTGAGGAGATGAGGACATGAGGAGATGAAGACATGAGGAAATGAGGACATGAGGACATGAAGACATAAGGAGATGAGGACATGAGGACATGAGATGAGAAAATGAGGACATGAGGAGATGAGGACATGAGAAGGTGAGGTCATGAGGATATGTGGAGTGAGGAAATGAGGAGATGAAGATATGAGGAGATGAGGACATGAGGAAGTGAGGAGATGAGCATATGAGGAAGCGAAGATGAGGAAATGAAGACATGAGGAGATGAGGACATGAGGAAATGAGGACATGAGGAAGTGAGGAGATCAGCATATGAGGAGGTGAAGACGAGGAAATGAAGACATGAGGAGATGAGGACATCAGGAGATGAGGAGGTGAGGAGATGAGGACATGAGGAAATGAGGAGATGAGGAGAGGTCAGATCAGTTATGTGGGCATTAATCCTCCTCCTCCTCCTCCTCTTCCTCCTCCTCCTCCTCCTCCACTTCCTCCTCCTCCTCCTCCTCCTCCTCTTCCTCCTCCTCTTCCTCCTCCTCCTCCTCCTCCACTTCCTCCTCCTCCTCCTCCTCCTCTTCCTCCTCCTCTTCCTCCTCCTCCTCTTCCTCCTCCTCCTCCTCCTCCTCTTCCTCCTCCTCCTCCTCCTCCTCCTCCTCCTCCTCCTCCTCTTCCTCCTCCTCTTCCTCCTCCTCCTCCTCCTCCACTTCCTCCTCCTCCTCCTCCTCCTCTTCCTCCTCCTCTTCCTCCTCCTCCTCTTCCTCCTCCTCCTCCTCCTCCTCTTCCTCCTCCTCCTCCTCCTCCCTCCTCCTCCTCCTCCTCCTCAGTGTGGTGGGTGGTGGTTCTTCACCTGTCAGCAGTGCTCCCTGACAGACCTCACACTGGCTGTGGAGCTGCCAACACTCTGACGTCTGTTTGCGCAGGTCTCTGCACAGTTTCCTGTTCCGCAGGAAACGGGGCAAACTGTTCCTCTCTGCAACAAATAGAGAAGAAAGTTGAGTTATTACGCATTAATTATGATGAGGTCTGCGAGTGCTTTTCTAGAAAAGACAGCGCAGACGTCTGCCAAGGCAGATCAGTGGGCCCCCGTGGCCCCCTCACCCCTGATCACCACCAATCATTTGTTCCTTGTGCCAGTATCAACATTTCCTGAAATTTTCATCCAAATCCGGGGCACTGATCTGCCATGGCGAAGGTCTGCGCTCTCCGAGTGCTTCTAGTTATTGAAGAAAACAGTTGAACTGTTGAGTCTGTTTGTATGACTGCACTAACATGAACATACTGTTGTGTATACTTCAGTTACTGCATGATGGATTTGTTGTGGTTTGATGCTAAAATTACAAAAATTGTATTGTTTGATTCTTGTATTAAGTTAATGATAAAGGTGTAAAAGCACTGAGGGGTTGGATTAAATAACTTTATACTTCTTCCTACTCCTTTTCGACCATGCTATATTCAGACTTGTATGTGCTGAAGATAGACTCTGTCCATTTAACCCTCTGGTATTCAGGTGTGCCTTTTAGGCACACTTTGCACTTTGTTTTAAAAAACTTCATATTATTTTTCACAATTTAAATAAGGTTAGAATTCAATAGTTGTTCATTTTTGCATGATCTTTAAAATTCTGGCCACCAACTAAAATGTGCACATTGTAAACAAAAGAAAATTACCAGACTAGCATCTGTCTGCCAAGTGTGGCTAAAACGCACTATTTCTAACATTTGATCCGTATGATTAGGGCTGACCTTGTTTTTCAAAAATAAAATCAAATTAGAGCAGAAAAATAAATCAATATATAATATTTAATAGTTTGATTTATAGGTGTGCATTTTACGCACACTTGGTGACAGATGCTAGTATTTTTGAACATTTGACCTAACACCAAAAATAATCATGCAAATTAACCAATGTTGGAGTTAATCACTGACATATGCCAGACTGAAAAAATCAAATAATATGTGATCCACTTTTTATTCAGTATATTGAAAAAAAAAAAAAAAATTTTTTGTGTTTTTTGCATCCAAAAAAATGGTTTGTTTGCGTTACAAACATGCATTTAAAGGGTTAAAAATGTGACAATTATTGAATATTTGGTATTTTTATTTACAGCTCAAGTTGATGAAATAGAAAAAAGTGTAAAAGAATTAAAAACAAACTATGAACATTTTTTTTGACATTATTCCACAAGTGTGCCAAAAAAGGCACACTTGGTGCTTAGTAAGGGCCTTACTGGACGGGATACCGGAGGATTAAATGTTATTTTGTTTTTGTCTTAATTTGCTTTGTTTTGTTTTATTTTGTTTCTTTGCATGTTTGGAATAAATAAATAAATTAAATCAAAAATCAAATCAAATCAAAAATAACCTGTTTTCTGACTGGTTGCTGTTTTCATACCTCTCTTCTTCTCCTCCTCCACGGCCACATCCACATCATCAAACACCTGGGTCACCACAGCTCCAAACTCCTCCACCACACTCCGGCCAAAGTCAAAGAATGACTCCATCACCTCCTCCAGGCCCACGCCCTGCAGGAAGGCCGAGTCTCGGCTGGGGTCGTACGGATCCGGGGTGACCTCTGCCTCCTTCAGGGCTTCGGTGTTGTCCAGGAAGGCCCCCTGGAGGACTCTGTCCACCCTGTCCCTCATTCTGGACACCAGGGTGACGCTGCGGTTCACCACAGAGCCCACTGTGCTCATCAGGCGCTTGAAAGAGTCCTGGATGCGGGCCACCTGTGTGTCAGCATCAGCCTGGTTCACTAGGATGTCCCCTGAGTCCACTCCAGCCTCCCGGGACCCGAAGCGCCTGGACACCCTACGGAAGAAGTTCTCCACCTGTTCAAAGAAACACAAGTTAGGTTTCGTCTCTCACCTGTTCATCCAGCTTTTACTTTAACCCTTTCATACGCAGTGGTCACTCCAGTGGACAGTTATTTTCCAGCTATTCTCTTGTATATTCATGGATTTTGTTGTTTTATGTGCATATCAGCCAACACATTGGACACCAATGCACCATTTCATACACTGACATTCATACAAATACTGTAACTTTGCTGTTCTAGATAAACCTGATCTGCACTAACATGTTTGAGTGTAAATCAATTGCCAGTTGTTATTAGACTGTAACAGTTTTCTTAAACAAAAGGTTTTTTCTTTTGTATATTATCTCCATGAAGTGCGTAATAACTAGTATTAGAGTTTGATAAAATGTGAGAAAACATGAGATTAACAACATTAAAAATGTTCTTATTTCATAGTTTTCATATCACTTTCTGATATTGCGTTTTAAATACATGTTTCTTTGCTTCAAAAATTAAACACATAGTGTCCAACTGAGTGGACATTTTTGTAACTCCATAAAAAATAGGTTCATTAAAAAAATTTCAATCACATTGTTTTTTTCATGCCTAAACAGGAATAAAAACACTCAGGAAAAAAAAATCTTGACTAAGGTTTTCATAATTCATGCATCAAAGGGTTAAGGCAGGGGTCTCAAACTCATTTTCTTTCAGGGGCCACATTCAGCCCCATTTAATCTGAAATGGGCCGAACCAGTAAAATAATAACATAATAACCTATAAATAATGACAACTCCAAATTTTTGTCTTTGTTTTATTGCAAAAAATCCCATTAAATTATAAAAATACTTACTTTTATAAACTACCCAAACAAAAAAGATGTGAATAACCTGAAAAAGCTGAAATTTCTTAAGATAAATAAGTGTAATTTTAACAATATTATGCCTCAACATCTCATTTGTACATGTGCATTATGGATCAGATCTACAAAGACACTAAACACTGAGGAACAGGCAGAAAGTTGCTAAAATTCCACTTTATTTTCTTTAGACATTTCAGGTTGTTCATATTTGTTCAGGTTATTCATATTGTATTGTTACAGGATAGTTTGTAAATGTAAATATTTTCTGCAGTATTACAAAGACAAAAATTTGAAGTTGTCATTATTTATAGGCATAGTGTAATATTTTTTTCACATCTGCCAAGAAGAAGATACAGAGTCATTATTTTTTGTAGGTTATTCTGCTATTATTTTACTGTAGATCATATTGGTCTGTATGTGGAACCTGAACTAAACTAAACTGGAATTTTTGCACTTTACAAATTCATCCCATGGGCCGCATTGGAACCTATGGCGGCCTGCATTTGGTCCCCGGGCCACATGTTTGAGACCCCTGGTTTAACCCTTTCATGCAAAGTGGTCACTCCAGTGGACACCTATTCTCCAGCTGTTCTCTTGTATGTTCATGGGTTTAGTTGTTTTAGTTCCAAATCCTCCTGAGACCCAGCAATGCATTTTTGTCCTCTGTAGGGGTTTTGTTGCACAAAAAAAAAAAAATGCTGTTCACTGCAAAGGACATTCCATTAAAATAATAAATAAATAAATGAAAAGAATTTTAAAAATGTATCTGAAAAAACTGTTGCATTATGCAGTTTCCAATCAAGATGACTGTTTAATGTAAAAAAAAAAAAAAAAAAAAAAAAGCTAAAAATATTCCCTTTCCTGGGTCTTAGGAGGATATCAACCAACAGAGTGGACGTTCATGCATCATCTACACTGACATTCAGACCATTACTGTAACTTTGCTGTTCTTCATAAACCTGGTCTGCACTAACATGTTTGAGTGTAAATCAACTGCTAATTTTCTCAAACAATTTTTTTTTTTTTTTTTTTTTTGCATATTATCTCCATAACTAGTATTAGAATATGATAAAATGTGTGAAAACATGAGATTAGCTGCATTAAAAATATATATATATTTCATAGTTTTCACACAGTATATCACTTTATGATGATGGGTTTTAACCCTTTCATGTATGAATTATGAGAACCTTAGTCAAGATATTTTTTCTTCAGTGTTTTTATTCCTCCTTTGGCATGAAAAAAAAAACAATGTGATCGAGTTTTTTTTTTCATCTAGTTCCAAAAATGTCCATACAGGTACACCATGCATTTCATTTTTGAAGCAAAGAAATTTATATATAAAACCCAACAGCAGAAAGTGATATGGAAACAATGAAATTAAAACATTTTTAATGCTGCTACTCTGATGTTTTCTCACTTTTTAGCATATTCCAACACTAGCTATTATTGACTTCATGGAGATAATATGCAAAAAAAACCTTTTTGTTTGAGAAAAACAAAAGTTTAAATACAGTCTAACAATTAACAATTGATTTACCCTAAAACATGTTACTGCAGATCAGGTTTATCAAGAACAGCAAAGTTACAGTAATGGCATGAATGTCAGTGTATGGGATGATGCATAAGCGTCCACTGTGTTGGCTGATATGGAACTAAAACAACAAAATCCATCAATAAACAAGAGAACAGCTGTAGAATAACTGTCCACTGTAGTGACTACTATGCATGAAAGGGTTAAATATATGTTTCTTTGCTTCAAAAATCAAATGCATGCTGTCCAGCTGAGTGGACATTTTTGTAACTCTGTGAAAAGTAGATTCATAAAAAAAAAAAAAAAAAAAAAAAAAGTTCAATTGCATTGTTTTTTTCATGCCTAAATAGGAATAAAAACACTCAGGCAACAAAAAAAACTTGATTAAGGTTCTGATAATTCATGCGTGAAAGGGTTAAGGACAGAACAGAGGTGCGTCTCCAGACCTTGGAGTGGAACGAGGAGAAGCCCCTGCGGCAGGTGGAGGTGTAGAAGTCTTTACATGTGTCCTCCAGACAGGGCCTGCAGCGCTCCCACTCCTCCTGCAGGGAGTCCCTACACTGCTCCTCCGCCTCCTGCAGCTTGTCTGTCACCTCCTTGGCCAACTGAGCTGCACTCTGGACACACAAACACCAGCAGCAAACATTCACAACTACTGTAGAAACAACAGCCCCATCCACAGAAGAGACCAACAAGTCATATAAGACACAAAATCTGTTTTCACACCTCAGCAGATACATGTTACTGACTTGGTTTCTTCCCTGGGGGGGGGGGGGGGGGGGCTGTGATTTATGTCCTCAGGGTTTTCACTGGATCATCTCTGGTCCTGCTTCTGCCTCCATCGTCATTATTCATTTATCCATGTAGTTGTGATAGTGTTTATTATATAGGTACATATATGTAGACGGTAGAGGTCTCTATTATTGGTACTAATAACTGCAGTAGTAGTACATCCACTGTTAGTACTTGTATTTGTAGTAGTAGTATTAACAGTTATGAACATTTTTACTAGTTATTGATAACACTGGGTTACAAAAAAATGTTTTTTGCAAGTTGTCTAGGTTTTTTCAACTGAATTAGGACCATTTTGCACCGCTAAATCCAAAAATGACATCTGTTTTTCTCAATCAGGTCAGGTTTTTTTTAGCTATTTTTGATTTTGAAAAATTGGATCTTCTCACAAAATTGATTACATTTTTGTGACTTTATAAGTTGATTTTTTTAATATAGTTCTCACCCAAAATAGGTTTTAAGAGAAAAAAAATCACTTTCTAACAGGATTCCTGTCAGGTACAATGGTGTATTCACCGCAGATGTAGCAGAATACGTCAGGCTTATTTTTGCAAGATCTTCTAGTTGAAGCCATTTCATTCACCGGTAATATTAAAAAGAATAATGAATCATAAATTGGCAAAAATAAAATCTTCAGAACTCGTTTATTGCAAGAAATATGAAAGAATTTTGTATCATATGGTGTGAAAATGCCCATAAATGTAAGCAAACATGTTAAAAAGCCAATATGTAGCATAGTTCAGAAAGTTGACCTGATTGAGCAAAATTGATGTGATTTTTGGATTCAGCACACCAAAATTATCCTAAATCAGCTCAAAAAACTTAAACAATAAATTTGTTGTTGACCAGTGTAATTATACTAAAACCAGGTGTTCTAGTTTCTTTTTTCTTTCTTTTCTTCTATGGGCTCAGCTGGCTGACAGGCAGCTGTCTGTACCGATAAGGCAGCAGCCGACACCAGCTGTACTCCCAGTCATCATTGCCCATTTTTCTGACACCTTTGCTTGTGTATCCTCTTTTATTTGGGCAATTTACCAGGGAGTATCTCACACTACTTTTTTTTTTTTTTTTCCTACTTGTCTTGTCCAGCGTCCTAACAGCAGAATGGTTGTCTGGTTCCTTTTGGTGCTGAACAAATTTGCTTTGCCAAGGGTAACTTCATAAAGTATATGAAGTGCCCTTTGATATTCTACTGTGTTTATTATGAGCTGTTCTAGTTTCTAACAGTTCTAGTTCAGTTTGCTGTGTGTCCATGTGTCTCCCCACCTTTAGTCCCTTCAGTGCCGTATGTTTGAGTCCAGTCATTTACTCCATCATGACAATTGTACTTTGCCAAAAGGGTTTTCACTTCATGCTACTTTATAATTTTACGCACATTTTAGAGGAGTTTTTTTTTTTTTTTACTTTTTATTCCACTACATTTCTTTCTCATTTTCTTGTAACTTAACCAGATGTATTTATTTGATGTTATGAGCTACAGTACACTCCCAAAAATAGAGGTACGAGATCAGAACATTTATGTACCTATAAGTACATTTTTTAAGAATGTTCTCTCAAAACTACAATATTGGTCTTTAGGAGGCCAGAATTGCACCTTTAGACTATGAAAAAGGGTACAAAGTTCTGTAAAGTACAAATGTGTACTATAAGGTACCCTGCAGCATTAAAAACTGTGTGTAGACCATGAGAATAGGCTATAGGCTAGGAGAACTGAACAGTAGGACTAATTATAGTTCAAACATTAGGCTGAGTGCATTATTTATTATATATCATTCTGTAATTACTCTATATTATATTTAATAATAATTTGTGTTTTAATTTAATAGCCCAATTAGCTTAATGATAATAGCGTAATAATTTATTTCTCTTATTAGAACCTCTGATTATTGCAATGATCTCTGTTTTATCAAGTTTTCATTCACACCTCCATGTCTTGATGTCGTAACTTGCATATGCCGTTTTTTTTGTTTTTTTTCTCAATTAGGCCACCGGTTCAAACTTTAAACATCATGGCATTATCAACTATATGAGAGTTTTCTTTCTATGTAAAGTACTTAAGGTACAAAAATGGACCATTTCCAAAGAGTACAGAAATGTCTCTGAAAAAAGTACACCCCCAGAGACAAGCATTTGTACCCTTCTAAGTACAAGCTGGTACCTCTATTTTTGAGAGTGTACAAATGACCAAAACTATCACATTGGCAAACTAAAACAACGCCCTCACTTTAAGTAGTGATAAATACCAGTATATAACATTCACCATAGTGTGAGGGCCTTTTTACTTTTATGATACTTTAAATTATGTTTTGTTGAAAACACTTATATGCTTTCACTTAACGTTTAGAAAAAAAGGAAAATTTAGATGTTAATTTTTGTTCCCTACATAGCCATGCAGTTTTTCAAATTTTTATGGCAAAAGATGGCACTATAGCTTTTGTTTCTTTTTATGAGCTTCAAGTACTAGTTAATACATTTAAAATGATGTATTATTCATGTCTCTAGCTTAAATACTTTTTGAATTAGAGTATAAAATGTAGTCGGGCACTCCCTTCCCACGTGACTTGACCCTTATGTACCTTTTTTAATTCAGTAATGTACTTCTACATAGTGGTACTTCTGTTTTTACTGTAAAGAATGGAAACACCTCCACTTTCCGCTAACTGATTAATAAAAGAAGAATAGTTCTGAAAATGAATGAATGAACAGACGTGTGCTCAGGTGTGTGCACTGTTTTGATGGTGGTGACGTCAGTTCATAATGAATTCTTGGACATTTGAGTCCTAGGATGAACTCCATCATGTGGAACAAGCTGAAAAGTTAGACTTCTTCCTCCATGTCAGCTCACTTTTGGTCATGAAAAAAATCTCCTTTGAAGTTCATTGAACCTGAAGCAAAATCCTGAAGTTCTTCTCTAAATATTTTAGGCCTGTATTTTTTGAAGTTTGTCCCTTCCAGCTAAATTTCATCATTAGTATGTGAGCTCAAAGCCTCACTAATTACTCATATTTCACTACATTGACTGCAAACATCCAAAACCATGCATCACTCAAATGAACAAATATACTTTTTAAAGTTTTCCTACAAAACCAAAAAAAGTTTTAGCAAAAAAAAAAAATCCACCAATTATCATTTTCTTTCAACTAGTATTTGACTGTGTACAAAACTGAGGGCCATAAATGTCAATGAATAAAACTTCAGTCCTGAAAAAAACTCACATTTTTGCATTTTATACATTTTAGTAAAACAAATTATGTGAATTTTCTTGAGATTTTTTTTTTTTTTTTTATGGTTAAGATAATATTCATAGTAGATGAAAAGAAAAAAGACGCAGAAAAACACTTTGTCTCTCATGACATATATATATATATATATATATATATATATATATATATATATATATATATATATACATATATATCATTTGTTCTTCTATTTCATAGGTATTTTTGTGCTGAATCAGCTTCCCAAGAGTCTTGAATTAAGCAAAAAAAAAAAAAAAAAAAATCTGCCAATGAAATAAGTGAAAATTATCTTGGTACGATTTCTTGAAATAAGATTTTCCAGACCTATTGTCTAAAAATAAGTTCTTATAGCTCACTGAAAAGTTCCTCTTTAGGTGATTATGTCTTATTTTAAGTGTGATGAGATATTTGGACTAGAAATGAGAAAAAAACACTTAGTAAGATTTTGATTTTTGCAGTGTGTTTTCCCATTATGTTTATTCAGCTAAATCCATGGCATGAACTGGGAAATGTTCTGAACTCTGTCTGAGTTGGCATGGATGATCCTAGATCTGGAACTAGGAAGAACCAGAGGAGCACCATTTGATGACCTCAGGGTCCCTGGAGCTCTACAGGGCCTTCAAAGGTCAGTAGTGTGGCTTAGGGCCAAACTGTTCAGGGTTTTAGAGCTAATAAGTACATCTTTAAAATCTGCTAATGGGCAGAAGGCGCAGAGTAAAGTAGGTGTAATGGGATCTCTTTTAGTTCCTCACACCTATTAAAGTTCTACCAGCTGTTCTGTGGATTTATCACAGAGACAGGATTTTACAATAAAGAAATAAAAGCATGGATTATTGTTTTGAGGTCTTTCACAGTTAAAAACTAGTGCATGATGGGTTTAATATGACCTATAGTGTTGTCTATTGTATGTCTATGTTTGTCATTTATAGCAGGGGTGTCAAACTCATTTTAGTTCAGGGGCCACATATAGCCTAATATGATCTAAAATGGGCCGGACCAGTAAATAATATAATAGGACAAGAATTTATAAATCATGTCAACTCTAAAGTTTCTATATGTTTTAAAATGGCAAAAGTAAAATTTCATAATGAAAATGTTTACATCTACGAACTGTACTTGAACATTGCATGAACAACCTGTAAATTATTCAAGAAAAATAGGTGCAATTTTAACAATGTTACGCCTCAGTTTATCATTTATACAAATGCGTCACACAAATACACAAAACATTTAATAACAGGCAGAATATTGGTAAAATTTCACATACTTTCCTTAGGAAATTCCAGGTTGTTCATATTTGTTCAGGTTATTCACATTTTGTGTAAAAGGCTAGTCTATAAATGTAAATATTTTTGTGAAATTTTACTCTTTTTTTTTTTTACACTGAATTAAAGAGGAAAATTTGCAGTTTTCATTATTTGTAGGTTATTATGATAGTATTTTACTGCTCTGACCCACTTTAGATTGAATTGACCTAAATTATTTTAACATTCTTGATTTGTTAATATCGTCAGTGTAATTTTTGCATTTCACAAATTCATTCCAGGGGCCGGATTGGACCCTTTGGCGGGCCGGTTTTGGCCCCCGGGCCGGATGTTTGACATCCCTGATTTAGAGCGTGGGAGGGGTTTGATATAATTAAAAGTATCTTAGTGTTTTTGAATGAAGTTACAGTGAATTTTGGGCCAGTTTATGGGTGATGTTAGTGGATTATAGCTGAGGTGAACCTGGGTAAAATGTAAGATGTCTGGGGGTTGTGTACACCTCAACAAAGTAGTAATTTTTCCTTCTAAATTGCTCACATTTTCTTTGTAACAGAATTTAATATCATCCAATATCTCATCAACACTCATGATGATGACAGAAAATGCTCATTAACCCATAAAGACCTGAACATCCACTGATGACCAAAACCAAAACCAACTGTTTAATACCTGTTGATCCACTAATCCTATCAATACATGTAAATAATTGGTGTAAAATACAGTTTGCCATATTTTCATGGTCATCAGATATGACCCATTTGGATGTTCAGAGGCTCTGTAGTTACCATGGAAACACTCTCATCTTCTACAACATTGATTCATCAGTAAAAGCCAGAAAAACACCTCAACAAACTAATAACTTTTCCTTCTAAATTGCTCATATTTTCTTTGAAACAGAATTTAATTTCATTCAATATCTCATCAACAATCATGATGATGACAGAAAATGTTCATTAACCCATAAAGACCCAAACATCCACTGATAACCAAGACCATCTATTATCGAAAATGTTTAATACCTGTTGATCCATTAAAAAACAACAAAAAATATGGAGAGAGAAACTGAGTGAAGGTCTATGGAGCCAACCCCAGTGGCAGTCAGTGACATTAGTTATACTTCTACATTGCCACCCAATCTATACTTTTTTTTTTTTTTTTTTTCAGGAAAATGTCACACATTTTGCCTTTAAATATGTCTATCCAACACATTTTGGCTCAACCAGAATCTGTATCCAAACAAATAAACACTCTGCACATCAGAACAACAGGTTTACAGAGTTATTGAAGCCATTAAGTTCAATATAATAAAAACTAAATAAATGTTCTTTTTAATAAGTTTACAGCTTTTCAAACCACTTTCAAAATATGTTTTAACCCTGAAAGACCCAAACATCCACCGTCAACCAAAACCATTTACTGATCTAAACTGTTTAATCCCCATTGATCCACTAATCCTGTCAATACATGTAAATAATTGGTGTAAAATACAGCTTGTCATCTTTTCATGGTCATCAGATACGACCCATTTGGACGTTCAGATACTCCATAGTTACCATGGAAACACTGTCATCTTCTACAACATTGATTCACCAGTAAAACCCATGGGGTTGGATCAGTGACAGTGGATGGAGACACTTGTTTTATGTTCAGTTATTTATATCTTTGCTCAAAGTTACGTTTTCTTCAGTTTTCTCTGTTTTTGATATAATAACCTTCAACTTTAATCTGAGCTTTTATGAACATCTACATGATCAGTGAATTAAATATAGGGAAATACATCATTTATATTTAAAAATGCAAAATACAGAAGATAATATTAGAATAAATGGTGATAAATCAGTTAAGAAAGGTTAAAAATAGAGAGAAATTCATTTGGGAACTGCCATAAAAGTAGCCCTGGGTCTTTATGGGTTCACTAAAAAAACAATACAATCAATGTCTTATTTAAATACTTTAATTACCTTCGCCAGGAGGTACTGTGATCACTTTGCTTTGTGTGTTTGTTTGTTTGTTTGTTTGTTTGTTAGCAACTTTAGGGGAAAACTATTCCAACCATCTTTACCAAATCTTCCCCACAGATAGGCCTAGGCCCTGGGATCGACCCATTAAATTTTAGGTCAAGTAGGCCAAAGTTCAAGGTCACAGCAAGATCACAACATCTACAATTTTCCTCTGTCATCATTGAGCAATATTTGAAAATTCATAAAAAATTCAAAACGACTCCGATTAGCCTCTAATTTGATCCACCTGTAGCTTAGAACAATATCTTGTATCTGGCACAAAATTGTCCACATCCACTGTGGAATGTGGACTCTGTGGACATTTACATTTAACACTGAAAATCCCATTTACGACACATTTTTCATTAGAACTCAACAAATAATGATTGGAATTTAATATAATTTGACATACACATGACTGGTACCAAGCTTCAACTTTTTCTGCTTCTATGGAACAACCTGGAAACTGTTGAATTTAAACAGAAATAGTCGATCCACACATGCACACCGTTCAGGGTGCTTGGTGGAGGTTTGCGTTCTCTGAACACTTGTTGTGCTTTGTGGCCACTGCTGTAGGCCTCACCTTCTTCTTGTCGCTGCTGTGTTGGAGTGATTTCATCAGATGCTCGTGCTTCTGCTCGTTCCTAAACATCACCTCCTTCATCTGCTTCACCCCGTACAGAGCTCGCTTCACCTCCTCATCCACCAGTTTCTCACCATCCATGGACAACTCTAAGAAGCACAAGACAAAGGAACGCATTTGCCTGATTTTTTTTTTTTTTTTTTAGGGTAAAGGCAATGAAAGTACAGGAGTTGATTGCATTTAGTAGAGATTTAGCTTCTCTAAATCTGCCCCAACTCACGTTTTAAGATTTCCTCTGGGATTCCTTTGGGTTCATTCTCCTCTGCAGCCTGAAGGACACCCAGTGATGCCACCAGAACCACCAAACTGAGCAGGAGCTTCATGTCGGAGTCTCAAAAACTCAATCTGGAAAAAAACGATGCATAGATTTGAAGAACTGAACGGTATGTGCTCAACATTCACATCCTGACAAGTAATCATCAAACATCTACAGCACAGATGTCAAACATGCGGCCCAGGGGCCAAAACCGGCCCGCCAAAAGTTCCAATGCGGCTCATGGGATGACTTTGTAAAGTGCAGAAGATATTAACAGTCAAGGGCATCAAACTGGAAAATAAAAACATAATAACCTAGAAATAATGACTCCAAATGTTCTTCTTGGTTTAATGTGAAAAAATATGACATTATGCCTCTAAATAATGGCAACTCCAATTTATTTTCTTTGATTTTTTGTGAAGAACACTAAACTCTGATATTCTTTAATAATAAAACGTCAATAACCTGAACAAATATGAACAACCTGACATATCTAAAGAAAAATAAGTGTAATTTTAACAATATTCTGCCTGTTTTGTGTTTTGGTCGATCTGATCTGTAATGCACATGTAGAAATCATAAGCTGAGGCAGAATATTGATCAAATTTTTCAAGTTTCAAGTTTATTTGTCATGTGTGTTCAGGTACAAGTACCATGGCAATGAAACACAGTGTGCCCTGGCTCTCTCTCCGCCCAATATTGAAAAATAAATAACAACCAAATAACAATAACAATCACAGCAATAAAAAAAAAAAAAACTTAACAATAAATAGCACTAGCCTCCTATTGTTTTTCTTATTATTTCTTCTTATTTTTCTTCAGAAATTTCAGTTTTTTCAGGTTATTCACATCTTTTTGTTTGGATAGTTTGTAAAATGTAAATGATTTCATAATTTAATGTTATTTTTTGCATATAAAAAATTTGGAGCTATTATGCAAATTATTTTACTGGTCCGGCCCGCTGGAGGTCAAACTGGGCTGAATGTGACCCCTGAAAGAAAATGAGTTTGACACCCCTGATCTACAGTAGTGTATACTGTTGTACTTATATCTGCCACTAGGGGGTGCTACATATCTATCTAGACCACAGACCTGATGCTTTGGACGACACTAAGAATATATTTTTATTCATATAGCATTTATTAAAACAAAGTTAGAAAGTGACGTAACAACAAAAAACATAAAAATGCATATTGCTGATTGTACTGTCTTTAAGGTGCAAGATGTCTGGGAGGTTTTAACACCTCAACAAAGTAGTTATTTTTCCTTCTAAATTACCCAAAAAGTCTAAATATTCACGAAAAATCAAAGAAACAATACAATTTTTTTTTTTCCTTAAATAATTCCATTTCCACTTGTAATTTTACTTAAGTAGGAGTATATTCTGACATTAAAACCAGGTTTGCAACATAAAACAGAATAAGATTTACTGTAATATTCAGACTTTTATCTTTATCTCCTCATTTGTGAACATATATATTCTAACTTCACTCAGGTTCCAACCATTGATTATTTTCATTTGGATTAATCTGTCAGTTATATACTCATCTGATTATCTAGTTTAGTTCAGTTCACATTTTATTTACAAATCATTTAAAAACACGTATACAATTTGTTTTCATAATTTATAGCAAGATATGATTATGTAAAAAAGGGTAACCCCAGAAGCTATCCATAGCTTATAAACAGGGGCCCAAGACATTAAGCACACAGTACAATTGATTATGAAGACAATCCCTATTTCTGCCTATGCTAAAATCTAACCCTTGCTCTAAAACAACCGAATGTAATTCCATAAAAACAGACAGTATAGAATTTAGACAGTATCAGCACATCAGGCACATGAGGCAAAAATACAATAACACAGGCTTAAATTAAACAGATTTCAAATGCGGTTTTTGTTTTAATTGCTTTTTAAATTAGAACAGGTATGCAGACTCTTTTATGGTGCTCTCAATCTCATTTTAAGTCTGTGGACCTTTAAGTGCCACACTAAGACTGGAACATTTCATTTCTACACTGTAAGACCAGAGAGTTGAGTTTACTTAAAAAATCTGAGGTAATTTGTTGCCTTAAAAAATTTAAGTAATGAGTAATGAAAACTTGAGTGCTTTAACCCTCCGGTATCCGGGTGCGCCTTTTAGGCACACTTTGCACTTCGTTTTAAAAAACTTCATATTATTTTTCACAATTTAAATAAGGTTAGAATTCAATAGTTGTTCATTTTTGCATGATCTTTAAAATTCTGGCCACCAACTAAAATGTGCACATTGTAAACAAAAGAAAATTACCAGACTAGCATCTGTCTCCCAAGTGTGCCTAAAACGCACTATTTCTTCCATTTGATCTGTATGATTAGGGCTGACCTTGATTTACAAAAATAAAATCAAATTAGAGCAGAAAAATAAATCAATATATAATATTTAATAGTTTGATTTATAGGTGTGCATTTTACGCACACTTGGTGACAGATGCTAGTATTTTTGAACATTTGACCTAGCACCAAAAAATAATGATGCAAATTAACCAGTGTTGGAGTTAATCACTGACATATGCCAGGATGAAAAATCAAATAATACGTGATCCACTTTTTATGTAGTATATTGAAAAAATAATAATTTTTTGTGTTTTTTGCATCCAAAAAAATGGTTAGTTTACATTACAAACACGGCATTTAAAGGGTTAAAAAATGTGACAGTTATTGAGTATTTGGTATTTTTATTTACGGCTCAAGTTGATGAAATAGAAAAAAGTGTAAAAGAATTAAGAACAAACTATGAAAAAATTTTTGACATTATTCCACAAGTGTGCCAAAAAGGCACACTTGGTGCTTAGTAAGGGCCTTGCTGGAAGGGATACCGGAGGGTTAAACTTAAATGCTTGATTTAAATGGAATTGCTATTTTAAGTACAACACTCTAAATGCCAAGTTAATTTTCACTTAAAATTTGTTGTAATGTCAATTGCTTTCTATAATCATGACACTTAAGATCATCAGTTCATTGGACTCAATCCCAAGTAGATTTTTATTAAATGTATTGCAATCTTAATAGTTTTGTATAAATTCTTAATGTGTAATATTGTTGCTCAATTGGAAGTTAACACAACATCATATCAGTGCTATCAGCCATTAGGAATAGGACTTTTGACATGATATGGTTAAATGTTTACTAACATATTGTAAAAATATTGGATGAACAGTAAAGCGATAGTTCTTCCTATGTCTCTTACTCATGGTGCAGCTCTACAAAAAAATACAAAAACAAACACAAAAAGGCCAATAAACATTGTCATACACACATTAAATCCAAATGAACACTAACACCACAACCCACTGAACCCCTGCACATAAAAATAACACATTTTCAACAACATGCCCAATACCCACAATGCAATGCAGAGATAAAAAGGTGTGGTCATGACTAAAACTTAGTGATTTAATTCCATTCAACTTAAACATTTTCATACTTTCGACTATGTTTACAAATTAGTAGAATATACTGAACATTTTATAGTAATGTAATTAAACTGAAATCATTTAAGTACATTATAATTAAAGCATTTTAGTAAATACAAAGTCCGGGCTTACAGTGTATAAAATATCAGAAAATATGTTTGTTTTTTTTTAAAGGCTAATGGGACTTCCTCAAATATCTTGAGTGGTACAAAACCCAAAGAGAGTCATTTAATGGCACCACAGGAGAGAAGAAACCACAAAATACTCAAATAGAATCATGATTTTCATTTTCTTATACAATTAGTTAACCCAATAAACAGTCGACAAATCTGTGCATTTCCAAACTTCCCCCGTGATTCCACCAAATGATAAACAACAAAGGTTAAGACTCTGATAGGACTCAACAAAAGGCCTGCACCTCAGCTCCAACACTCGACACAAGCTGTGTTTACGTCTAGTCCATCTGCTGCATCAGGAGGGCAGGTCACACTCTAATATACCCTCCAATAAAACACACCAGAACCTTCAAGAAACCTCTGAAATCATGTTTTGTTTACGCGCTAATTCGGTCCCAGTCACCTGTCTGAGTTATTAAGAGGCCCTGCCCTAGTTCGACCACGTGAAGAGTTACACAAGTTAGCATCCAGCAGGGATTTACAGTAAACAGGGATGTACAGGACTCAGCTGCCTGATTTCCTTATGGGTTTAAGTGGCTGAGACAGTCAGCTTTATTACAGTGTTAACAACAAACGGAGCTGTTGACTCTGACAGACACCAACGGGACAGCAACAGTAGCAGTTATTGGAATTTAAAAGCAATTACCTTTATATCTGCTTTATTCATGCTTTATATGATCTATAAAAAGGTTTAGTAATTATTTACAATGATGTTTGTGTATATTATTGTCATTTTTATCCTCAATAATATTTTAGATTAGATAAAATTAGATTAGACTAAATTGCATTATATTATATTGTATTAGATTAGATTAGATTAGATTAGATAAAATACTTCATTGATCCCATATATCTGCTTTATTCATGCTTTATATGCTCTATAAAAAGGTTCAGTAATTATTTACAATGATTTTTGTGTAAATAATTGTCATTTTTTTATCCTCAATATTATATTATATTATATCATATTATATTAGATTAGATTAGATTAGATAAAATACTTCATTGATCCCAAATATCTGCTTTACTCATGCTTTATATGCTCGATAAAAAGGTTCAGTAATTATTTACAATGATTTTTGTGTAAATAATTGTCATTTTTTTATCCTCAGTATTATATTATATTATATCATATTATATTAGATTAGATTAGATTAGATAAAATACTTCATTGATCCCATATATCTGCTTTATTCATGCTTTATATGCTCGATAAAAAGGTTCAGTAATTATTTACAATGATTTTTGTATAAATAATTGTCATTTTTATCCTCAATATTATATTATATTATATTATATTATATTATATTAGATTAGATTAGATTAGATTAGATTAGATTAGATTGGAAATACTTTATTGATCCCGAGGGAATTTCAAGCATCCAGCAGCAGCAGTAAACACACTAAATACACAAAGTACAGTAGTAACAAAAACACTATGCAAATACAAAAACAAATACAAATTTTCAAAACAGAAAATACACCCTTACATCTAAAATTATACTCTGAAATTTAAAAAAAACTTGGGCTACCAATGAGTATATCCATTCAGATAATGCTAAAATATGGGGCCCCTTGAAGAGAAAGGACAATCTGTGATACAGTCTTTATATGTGCATAAATTAGAGCATAAATTTGCCCCCCCAAAAAATGTAAAGCTGCAAGTGCACATAATGTAAAGTGCATGTGATGGAGCTCAGTTGTTTCTAAAAGTAATATATCACTTATTGATCTAAAGCATGCTAACAAAATGCAGTCTCATCCTAAAAATGTACAGTATTGTATTAAAAATACTGAAATACCACCAACACTAAAGCAGGTTAGGATTGAAAAACACAGGTGTTTTCAAAGAAATCTGAACTTACCAGTGGCAGACTGGAGTTGTTTCTCCACTGTGTTCTGTGTTGGACAGTAGACGTTAAAGGATGGTGACCTGACCAGATCTATTTGTGCTCTTTCCACCGGGGCTTTATCCTATTACAGTCTTTGCTTGGTGTTGATGCGCACTAATCCATTTAACACCACCACAGACGCTGGTTTTGCATAAGAGATTACTTAGTTATGGAAGAATTACAGTGAATACATGGGAAAATATATAATAACTTTTATTATTTAATCAGAATTGTATGAGGTTTGCCTGAACACAGTCAATGTGAGGAATGTCAGCACTACAACTAATGATGAAATATATTTAACTGAAAAATGCAATTCAATTGGTTTGTTTTTACTTTAACCCACTTTAAGCTCCCAAATACATTTTTCTCTATAGTTAACCTTTCCTTAGTGATTTATCACCAGTTATTATAATATTATCCTATGTTATAATATGACTTTTGCATTTTTTTCCAGAGAAAATTACCTATTTTCCTATGTTTAATTGACTGATCATATACATATTCAGAAAAGCTCAGAGTAAAGTTAAAGGTTATTATAACAAAACAGAAAAAAACTGATGAAAAAGTGACTTTTTCTGTAAAATATGTCATTAACTGAACGTAAACCAAGCGTCTCCATCCACTGTCATTTATTAAACTCCACTGGTTTTACTGGTAAATCAATGTTGTTGAAGATGACGATGTTTCCACAGTAACTACGGAGCCTCTGAACGTCCAAATGGCTCATATCTGATGACCACGAAAAGACGACAAACTGTATTTTACACCAATTATTTACATGTATTGATAGGATTCATGGATAAACAGTTTAGATCAGTAGATGCTTTTGGTTGACGGTGGAATTTTGGGTCTTTAAGGGTTGAAACATATTTTGAAAGTATTTTGCAAAGCTGTAAAATTATTAAAAAGAACATATATTTAGTTGTTGTATTATACTGAATTTAATGGCTTCAATTATTCTGTAAACTTGTTGTTATGATGTGAAGAGTGTTTGTTTGGATACAGATTCTGGTTGAGCCAAAATGTGTTGGATCGACATATTTAAAGGTAAAATATGTGACATTTTCCTGAAAAAACAAAAACAGTGTACAGACTGAGGGGCAATGTGGGAGTATATTTGAGCTAATGTCACTGGGGTTGGCTCCATAGACCTTCACTCGACTTCTCTCTCCATATTTTTTGTCCATGAGTCATTCTGTTCTTATTTGTTTTATTTGGTCCCTCTAAGACAGGGGTCTCAAACATGCGGCCCGGGGGCCAAACGCGGCCCACCAAAGGTTCCAATCTGGCCCGTGGGATGTTTGTGCAAAGTCAAAAATTCCACAGTCTTGAATTGAATTAAGTAAAAAAAAAAAAATTAGCTTGAATTAAGGAAAAAATCTTGAATTAAGCAAAAAAAAAAATAAAAATCTTGAATTAAGCCAAAAAAAAAAAAAATCTTGAATTATGCAAAAAAAAAATCTTAAATTTAGCAAAAAATCTTGAATTAAGCAAAAAATCTTGAATTAACAACTTCCATTTTTTTCCTTTGTTTTAGTGCAAAAAAAAATAATAACATTAAATTATGAAAATTTTTACATTTCCAAACTATCATGTAACAATAAAATGTGAATAACCTGAACAAATATGAACAACCTGAAATTTCATAAAGAAAATTAAGCACAATTTTAACAGTTTTCTGCCTGTTACTAAGTGTTTAGTGTCTTTGTAGATCCGATTTATAATGCACACGTAGAAATGATAAGTTGAGGCAGAATATTGTTAAAACTGCATTTATTTTCATGTTTTTTCAGGTTATTCACATCTCTTTTTGTTTGGATAGTTTATCAAAAATAAGTAGTTGCATAATTTATGTTTTTTTTCTTTACACTAAAACAAAGACAAAAATTGGGAGATAATAATAATAATAATAATAATAATAATAATAATAATAATGATAATAATAATAATAATAATAATAATAATAATAATAATAATAATAATAATAATAATACATTTTATTTGTATAGTGCTTTTCATAGAACTCAAAGACACTTTACATGCAGCAAATGAAAACAGAAACCAGACATATTAAAAACAGATTAAAAGCAGGTGCAAAAGGCAGCTATACAAATATAAAACAGTTAAAGATTAAACATTGAGATTAAACATTAAAAGCAATCTTGTTGTCATTATTTATAGGTTATTATGTTATTATTTTACTGGTTCGGCCCACTTCAGATCAAATCGGGCTGAACGTGGCCCCTGAAGGAAAATGAGTTTGACACCCCTGCTCTAAGTAGTCTTCTGGAGGTCCATCTTTAAATCATGGCTCTGTTAATCAGAGCTCATGTCTAATAGAAGCTTTAATGTCTGTCAGGTTTGGATTGACAGGTCCGTTTGACCTGCCGAGTCAGACTTTCTGAAATTAAAATTAGACTCATTTTTTCCTGACAGACCACTCCACTGTAGCTGTAGAGGTTCCACAAACAACACAACAACATGGGTTTTCAGTGCAGTGCCTGGAGACGTTTACCATTTGAACTAATTTGAAAAACTAGCATTTAGTATTATCTTACCCATGACAACCCAGATATGTCTGCAGTTGCACCCCTTTTGTCCAAATATGGTCACTGCCTTCTCCCAAAATCCAACTTGCTGGCTTCCAGATCACAAATGAGACTCATAAAAGAAAAGCACTCGGAGAACACAGACCTCCGCCAAGCGAGACCCCCCCCCCCTTCATTTTGTTCATTATTTTCTTCATTTTTCTTCATTTTGTTTTTATATTTTCTTCATTTTTCTTTATTTTGTTCATTATTTTCTTCATTTTTGTTCATTTTGTTTTAATATTTCCTTAATTTTTCTTCATTTTGTTTTATATTCATTTTTGTTCACTTTGTTCAATATTTTCTTCATTTTGTGTTCATTTAATTTTTGTATTTTTGTAATTTTTGTGCATTTTGTTCATTATTTTCTTCATTTGTGTTCATTTAATTTTTGTATTTTCGTCATTTTTGTGCATTTTGTTCATTTTTGTCCTTCATTTGTGTTCATTGAATTTTTGTATTTTCGCCATTTTTGTGCATTTTGTTCATTTTTTTTTTCCTTCATTTGTGTTCATTCTGATGATGTGAGTCCACTCCTCCTTCTGATTGGACCAACCCCCATTTCATTTCATATTTTAAATCATTTCCTTCTTGTGCCAGTATCAACATTTCCTGAAAATTTCCTGAAAATTCATCCATAACTTTTTCAGTTATCTTGCTAACAAACAAACAAACACGCACGCACACAAAGCAAAGCGATCAAAATACCTCCTGGCTGAGGTAACAATTCTTCCTAATCATCTCTCCTGGTCCTGCAGAGACCCTACCCACACGGATTTTTTTTTCTCCTTGTGTTTATGTGTTTGGGGCGTCTCTGAGTATCAACCTTTGAGCAGCAGTGAGATGATGCACTTCTGTTTAAGGAACAAAGCATACAGACTTACAACCTGTTGGCCTGTACCAAGGTTTGAATAGTTTGGGATTTTTCATTATAGTTTAGTTTTATTTAGTTTTGACTTTTTTTTTTCTCTAATTCAGTTAGTTTTAATTCATTTTTAGAGCAGGTTTGCTAGTTTTTATTAGTTTTCATTATTTTCTAAATGCTTAGTTTTAGGTTAGTTTTAGTTTCTTTATATCTTTTCTCTTCTTCACTGTCATATTCAAATAAATCCCAGACTGGACTCTGCTGCTTTCTCCCAACTTTAGTCTCCATGTTTCCAGGTAGAGTGGGGACCAGAAGACCCCTAAATGACAAACTGTTAAATATCATATGGTGCCAGCAGCTAAAATTGCTTGAGGGACATAAATCGATTTTATATCAATCCGACATTGACAAAGACGAAAACGAAGGGAATTTTATCCGGAATTTCACTTTTCACATTTCCAGAACATTTATAATTTCAAGCAATGTATTTATAATATAAAGACTGACACTGGACATGATGAACAGACAGAACCCAAAGGGAAAAAAAAGAAAAAGGCAATACAAACAAGACACGCATAAGACAGTCAAGACAGTGTATTCTGGTACCATTAAAGGAGGAAAGAAAATAAATAAATAAATAAACAAAACAGGTCAATAACAATATAAACACCTAAAATGTTTTTAAAGTTCCAGGCCAGGCAACATATTCACGCAGTGTAAGAGAGGCTCCCATATTTGTAAAATTTATTGATCGAGTTATTTAGGGTGTACCTATTTTTTTCTAACTTTATATTAAGCATGATTTTAATTATAGTTTTATTTATTTCAGTTAACGGAAATGTTTTTACAATTCTAGTTTTCATCATTTCGTTAGTTTTCGTTAATGATAATAACCTTGGCCTGTACCCCGTTATAAACCCTTTTGCAGACATATAGGTTCCAGAGGAATCCGCTGAATCTGGAACATTCCCATTTCCTGTTAGAGTTTTGCAACTCTTTGCAGTTTATGTGTACTTTAGAACATTACCGCTGCTGAACAATCAGATTTAATAGCATTTTCTTTTCTACTTGGCTGATTTCTTCTCACTAACGTTGCTTGTTCTCTCCTTTAATGTGGTCTAGTGGGTTGTCCACACAGACCAAAGGTTCAGTCCACATACTGAAGTGTCCCTGGGGGAAGACAATGAACCCCAGACCACCTTTGGCCCTGAGGCTGTGTGCTAGCAGGAATGGGTGAACGTGACATGTTGTAATGCATTTTGAGTGCCATCATGGTGGAAAAGCAAATCCATTAACAATTTATTGCTCCCATCATTTGTTAAGCAGAAAGGGGGGGTGGACTTTGAAAGGTCTGTGTACAAACAAACTAATAAGCTTGGGCGTATATTTAACATGACATATGTGCTTTTGATTAAAACTATTAAAATGATGGATTAATCCTGATTGACTTCTGCCACGCGTTTTGATTGTTATTAACATGGATATTAAAAATAATGAATCACACTCTTTCTGTTTCTGTCCAGCACACTAACAGTTGTAAAACCGCACTGTAAAAAATGACTGGAGAATTAACACCAAGAAGTTGTAAAATTGCAACATAAAAAACTATTGGTTAAATCCATACCAAATTGGTTTTAAATATTGCTAGTGACCAAGAATAGATGTGATTACATTTTAGGAAAAGTAGGTCAAAGTTAAAATTTTGTATGAATTTTTCAAATCTTTTTCTTCCCCATTTACACTGTAAAAAATAACTGTAGAATTAACACCAAAAAGTTGTAAAATTGCAACATAAAAAAAAAAACTGTAAGTGACAATACAATGCAAGTTGTTTATTTGAAAAGATTTTTGTGTTAACGATTGAATCAAATATAGCTGTAGTTTTACAGGAAGAGTATGTGAACAAAACCAGTTTTGTATGTAGAAATTATGTATTTCTATTGTTTTTAGAAAATAAAACTGTAAATTGAAAAACAATGTGGTGCCGTTTAAATTGCAAAGACCATAATGTTGAAATAACGGCATATTTTCTTTATATTTATTTATTTATGTATGTATGTATGTATTTACTTATATAAGTTATAATAAAGTAAACATTTAACAATTTAACATTTTGAACTTGTAAATTAATCACTTGGTAGAGTTGGTAGAGCAGCTTGTCCAATAACCAAAGGGTTGGTGGTTCGAATCCTGGCTCTGACTGTCCATATGTCCAAGTGTCCATGGAAGACACTGAACCCTAAACTGGTCCCAGTTGGACCTGGTGGTTTTGGAAAGTGCTTTGGACACCATGAAGGTGGAGAAAATGTGCTAAATAAGTGCAGTCCATTTACCAGTTAAAGCCACTGTTAAATCTACATGTTTAAACTGTTAAATCTACATGTTTAAACTGTTAAATCTACATGTTTAAACTGTTAAATCTACATGTTTAAAATGTTAAATCTACATGTTTAAACTGTTAAATCTACATGTTTAAATGTTAATCTACATGTTTAAAATGTTAAATCTACATGTTACTTTGTAAATATGTTTACAGTTGGATGTGTTTTTTACAGTATTGTTCTGGAAACCACAGCTGCCAGTTTTTTTCTGTAAAAACAACTGGATTTTTTTTTACAGTGTACCCCTCAGGGAAACTCACACATGCAGAAGCAAAGTCATGACTACGATCACTCTATTGTTTTTCCCATTTGATTAATGAATGAATTTGTTAGTGTGGGATTACTATGGCCCACTTTGTAGAAAATAATCACTATAAAATGAGACCACATAATCAGAGAAAACTGTTTGGCTGGTGCTGAGCCATGTGATGATCTCACATAGCACTGACTGTGGCCTACTGGAAATACGCACCCAACCCAAAATCCATCAAAAACTAATAGAGAGATAAGTCAGTAGGTCACTTCTGTAAGAGTAAATCACTAGTAGCTATTCTTACATTTCTAACCAGATGGGACTGCAGATATTTTTAGTAAAGGAAACATTCTCCTCAGTAGGAAGCTGTTTAGCATCTCCACATCGGATGGAATGCGAGGGGCGAAGGGTGAAAGGGTTTCTCGGTCCGAAACTCTTCACAAGTGCCCCGGCTCCTTCGAAAAATGTGCCCTCTATGCATGCTGTGACCCAGAAAATAGGGTCCTCTCCGGATAATAATCAGAAACAGCCAAGGCTTCAGTCCAGTCTGCAGCCTCAGTGACACCTTCAGCACCTGGTTCCTATAACGCTGCAGGGAGAAACGTCCTTCCCATGTTCTCCCATGGCTCACCATAACATAAAACAGTTGTCAATAAAAAGGTCTTAGGCTACATGCGTGCAAGCCTTTACAGGGCGCTAAAAGTATAAGCGGTACAACCTGAAACCGAGGAGTTTTCCAGGAAAGAAAAAAAAAAAAAAAAAAAAAATCAGCCTGAATCAGCCCTTTTCCAGTCCGATATTATGGAACTGTATTAAGTGCGTGTTGCAGCCGGTGCATATAACAGGCTCATGATGTCTTTAGTGTTAAGTTGTGATCAAAGCAGGGCGTCGTGGGCTGAAGAGATAAACAGGTGGATGGGATAAACCGCTTTACGGGGCATTCAGGTAATGGTTTAAACTGAGGGTGTCAAACATGCGGCACGGGGGCCAAATGCGGCCCGCCAAAGGTTCCAGTTCGGCCCCTGGGATGTTTTTGCCAAGTGCAAAAATTCCACAGTCTTGAACTGAATTAAGCAAAAAAAAAAAAAAAAGTAGCTTGAATTAAGGAAAAAATCTTGAATTAAGCAAAAAAAAAAAAAAAAAAAAAAAATCTTCAATTAAGCAAAAAAAAAAAAAAAAAAAAAACTTCAATTAAGTAAAAAAAATAATCTTGAATTAAGCCAAAAAAGAAAAAAAAAATCTTCAATTAAGTTAAAAAAAAAAAAATCTTGAATTAAGCCAAAAAAAAAAAAAAAAAAAAAATTCAATTCAGTAAAAAATCTTGAATTAAGCAAAAAAAAAAAAAAAAAAAAAAAAAAAAAAAAAGCTTCAATTGGGTAAAAAAAAAAAAAAAAAAGCTTCAATTAAGCAAAAAAAAAAAAAATCTCAAATTTAGCAAAAAATCTTGAATTAAGCCAAAAAAAAATCTCCAGTTCAGTAAAAAATAATCTTGAATTAAGCCAAAAAATACTCTTGAATTATAGCAAAAAAAAAAAAAAAAAAAAAAATCTTCAATTAAGCAAAAAAAAAAAAAAAAAACTTCAATTAAGTAAAAAAAAAAAAAAATCTTGAATTAAGCCAAAAAAAAAAAAAAAAAAAAAATTCTTCAATTAAGTAAAAAAAAAAAAAAATCTTGAATTAAGCCAAAAAAAAAAAAAAAAAAAAAAATTTCAATTCAGTAAAAAATCTTGAATTAAGCAAAAAAAAAAAAAAAAAAAGCTTCAATTAGGTAAAAAAAAAAAAAAAAAAAAAAAAAAAAGCTTCAATTAAGCAAAAAAAAAAAAAAAAAAAAAAATCTCAAATTTAGCAAAAAATCTTGAATTAAGCCAAAAAAATAAATCTCCAGTTCAGTAAAAAATAATCTTGAATTAAGCCAAAAAATACTCTTGAATTAAAGCAAAAAAAAAATAAAAATCCAGAATTAACAACTTAAATTTTTTCTCTTTATTTGAGTGCAAAAATTAACATTAAATTATGAAAATATTTACATTCACAAACTATCCTGAAACAATAAAATGTGAATAACCTGAACAAATATGAACAACCTGAAATGTCTACAGAAAATTCAGCACAATTTTAACTCTTTTCTGCCTGTTCCTCAGTGTGTAGTGTCTTTGTAGATCTGATCCATAATGGACATGGAGAAATGATAAGTTGAGGAATAATATTGTTAAAACTGCACTAAATTTTCTTACATTTTTTTAAAATTTAAATTTCATTTTTTTTTCAGGTTTTTGTTTGTTTGTTTGTTTGTTTTGGATAGTTTATAAAAGTAAGTATTTTCATAATATAATGTTTGTTTGTTTTTTACACTAAAACAAAGACAAAAATTTGGAGTTGTCATTATTTATAAGTTATTATGTTATTATTTTTCTGGTCCGGTCCACTGCAGATCAAATTTAGCTGAATATGGCCCCTGAACTAAAATGAGTTTGACACCCCTGGTTTAAACAGTTACAGACTGGGAACCACTTGTCTGAGGCCTGTACTCAGTAACAGGGCTCATTGGTAATAGGATTTATTAACAGTAACATTTCTGAGCCCAATGTACAGCTAAGTTAAAGACAAATATCTGATTATCTGGTTTCAAATGTGTTTTTTTTTTCACTTCAAGGTTTACACTAGTCCTGTCTTATTAACCCTTTAAGTGCCAAAGTCACAATATTGCAGCAAGCAACACAAGGTTATTATCGTTAACGAAAACTAACGAAATCTAGAATTGTAAAAACATTTTCATTAACTGAAATAAATAAAAACTATAATTAATAGAAAAAACGATAACTAACTGAAACTGTATTGTGTGCTTACAAAACTAACTAAACGGATAAAAATTATGGGTAAAATTCCCTTCGTTTTCATCTTTGTCAATGTCGGATTGATACGAAATTGATTTATTTCGCTTGAGCAATTTTAGCTGGTGTCACCATACAGAACTTCACGATCTGACACTTCTCATCACTTGTTATTTAGAGTGGTCTTCTCATCCTAACAACATGGAAACTAAAGTTGGGAGAAAACAGCAGAGTCCTGTATGGGAATTTAAGAGATAAAAGATATGAAAAAAACTAAAACTAAACTAAACATTTAGAAAAAACAAAAACTAACTAGCAAACCTGCTCTAAAAACTAATTAAAACTAACTGAATTAGAGTTAAAAAAAAAAGTCAAAACTAAATTAAACTAAACTATAATGAAAAATCCAAAACTATTATAACCTTGAAGCAACATAACTGAATGAAACGGACCATAGCTCCAAACAGAGATGTAAATTTTGTTTCCACCTCCCACCAATAGATGGCGGACATGTGCCCCTTTAATCCCAACACCATTTCAGGGCATGCTTCTATTCAAAGTGAAGAAGAAAATCCAGTTTGAAAGGCGTGGTCCCTGCAAAAAAGTCAAGTTGATGACCCCGCCCCTGAAGGGAAGGCAAGGGGGACTGTTTTTGGTTCAGTTTGTTTCTTTGTTAACACTTTAGCAGCAAAACTATTGGTTAAATCCATACCAAATTGGGTTTAAATATTGCTAGTGACCAAGAATAGATGTGATTACATTTTAGGAAAAGTAGGTCAAAATTCAAATTTTGTATGAATTTTTCAAATCTTGTTTTTTCCCCATTTACTTATAATGAGCAAAATTTGTCTATGCTGTCTATGTCTATGCTGGCATCACCACATGCATAGACATGATGACGTCAGCTGGATCGATGCCAAAATCAGGGCCGTTTCAAGATATCTGGAGGCCCTAGGCAAGAAAGTAAAGTGAGGCATCTTCGCGAATTAGGTGAAGATGTGGTGGTCGAATCACCGAAGAAGAAAAATAAAATCCAGATGCGATTTCCTGTTTTCTGGTGCATTTAATGAGTCGTGAATTACTCTGTATTACGCTACACAGAGTATCCACTAGAGTGTAGTAAAGGACACAGTGTCTTCAATTAGGCATTGTTGATGGGAATGACACAATTTGGTTATATTAATGTTTATCTTTGTTAACAAGTCAAAAACATAGTAAAACATTATTATTATTATTATTATTATTATTATTATTATTATTATTATTATTATTATTATTATTATTATTATTATCATCATCATCATTCTTAAAAAGAACTATACATGCCAAGACTTTTTGGAACAAAGTGCTTTTTTCTTGAACTACGCAATTTATGTGTTAAGAGATGTATTAAAACAGTGAAATAACACACACTATCTTTAACAACATGATACAGCAAGGATTGCTGTTAAAGAATAACCATCAAAAATTAAGAGTTTTAGAACGTTTGCGGACTTTAGCTCGCACAAAAGCAGTGACCAAATCTTCCATGTTCAATGACTTCCTGATGCTGCACTCTATTGATATAAGTGCCAGCCATATAGATAATTACACAGTTTAAAATGTAGGATTGTGATTACATGGTTCACAGACATGGTTCACAGACACTGCCATTCATTTTTTTTTTTTTTTTTTTTTTTATGTTGTATTTGAATATTCTGAATATTCGACGATTTTGAAAAGTGTTGTAATTTCCTAATTATTCTAATTGTTCCTGAACGCCTCATGTATTGTTTACGTGTGCCTCCTTGAACGTGAACAGAACTCAGTTCCGCAGTGAGGGCACAGAGCTGATGTGAGGGACTGAACAAATGTTGGCTGGAAAATACAAACTTTTGCTGCAGTCCTACTCTAGTCCTCTTCTGTGCCTAAACCATCTGACACACAAGGAACAGACGTATGGATGAGACGGACAAACGCAATGGAAAAGGGACGTTTTTCTCCTAATGGGATGGACAGATCACCAACGGAAATTGCTAGCTAACCGAAAATGTCCATGGAACTGGATGGATTACTTGTCCAAACTGGATGGGATTCATAGGAGCAGATGATTTTGATGGAATAAAGTTGTGTGGGTGACCGCAGAAGGAGCAGACAACCGTCCAGAGTAAGTGAAAACACTTCAGTAGGCTTAGCTTTGGCTTTTCACGACTAAATACTGTTAATGCTGTCGTACTTCGGTCCTCCACATCCAAATTATTTAGCTCAAAAGAAGTTTTGGAACGCTGGACAACTGTAGAAAAGGGCGATGGAGAAGTTGTGCTTCTTCTCTCCTTAAATTCTTCCAACAGAACACAGTTGTGTTGTGTGTATATGATTAGTTCTTGAACTGAATCCTCTCCCTCTCATGCTAACATCTATCTGTGTGTTTGGTCACTGATGTGAGGGCTTTTGCACACTTTCAAACATATCACACAGCTGTAGCCTATTTGGAGAAAACACTGGTTTACTTAATACTTACCGCTGTGTCGTTGGTGTTTTTCCCCTTCTTCTTTCTTTTTTTGTCTTTTTTCAAACCCTGAAGGGTAGGAGCGCTTCATCATTGCTGTTCTTTTAAAATGGCCGCCGCCGTACTCAGTGTGGACAGACGTTAGTTCCACTGACAGAGAGTGGGGGGTGTGATGGGGGGGTGTGCGAGGGCGGAGGTCACTTCTACATGACCCTCATAGTGTTTGTCATTGTATAGGGGGAATCCCTCTAGTTTGGGGGGCACCAGTCACAAAACAGTACAGGAGAGGGTTAGCACTGCCTCACTGTGGTGGTTTGTTTACAATGGATGGTTTTGAATAAGTTGTACAGATAAATGACCATGTGGCCATCGGGGGCCCTCTTCAGCGAGGGGGCCCTAGGCACCTGCCTACCTTGCCTACGTCATCCCAGGGGCTCTGTCCAAAATAAGCTACAATACATGCACGGGGCAGGGTTTGTTATGCCTGGCACCACTTGTTTAGTTTCAGTTTTGCTAGACAAGGACAGATTTGGCTATTCTGCTGCTTGGCTAAAACGCTGCTAAGGTAACACTTTAGTTGAAGGTCTAGTTTATTAATTATAGCATTAAGTGCACATTCATAAGACATTATAATGCATTTCTAATGCATTATAAAAGTCATCACAACAGTTTATGATCATGTACAACAACTTATACCAAGGTTAATAAAATATTATAAGTGTAGGCATAATGTATTATAAATTCAGCTTTCATAATGTTTTATACATCCGTACCAAAGTGACAACAGTGTTTGAAGGAAGAATCTCTAATCCTCAGTTACGGAACACATTCTAACCATCATAACTGTAGCCAGTTATAAAGACACAGAGAACTGCTGTGACATGTAGTTTCTGAAACCGAATAATGCCTTAGAAACATCAATAATAAGTTACAGGATGACTTTAAGAGCTTTTAGTAAAGTGACAACACTGTCTAAGGTTATTAGCAATTGTATGATATTATAACACAAGTATGATGACGTATGAGCAGTATCTGCTGGCTCTGAGTAAAGTGGAAGTCAAAAATTATACATCCAAGTGTTCCTAATAACTCTTTATTTTGCAAAAACACAACATTAAAAGAACAGAGACAGTAAATAGAAGTGTTACATGTTGCTTTATACATAAATAAAAAATAATGTGGCAGCTCTAAATCTTTGTTAATTGAAACACATACTTTTAAATAAATAAATAAATAAATAAAAATTACATCCCTAAAATAGATGGGTATAGGGACTAGTGACAAAACCTAATAAAAGTTCCCCACCTAAAATCTAAATTCCTTCACACTGCTTCTGTGCCAGAATCCAAATCACCCAATGTTTATCCGATAACTTTTAACTTAAAACCAAGCATCTGAGGAACTAAACAATACACTTTGAAAAACAAACCATAAGCTTAATTTACATTTAATGTGCAATGGGCAGTAAAGTACCATTTAAGTACTGCAGTAAAGTTCCTTTTATAATGCATTATAAATGCATTATAATGTCTTATGAATGTGCACTTAATGCATTATAAACTAGACCTTCAAATAAAGTGTTACCGCTACGAAAACTTACTGCATTTTGCTTTCTACTAATGTTAAAGTTAATTTATTTTAAGGATAATATGACAAAAAAAACGAAAACACAAAAAACTTCCATGTAAATATGTTCAAAGTTCAATTTTACTAAATGTTACACAACCCAATATGGCCGCCGACATGACATTACAATATGCAAATTAGATGAGTATATTTAACCTCATCATAAACTTTGAGTCTTACCCAATATTTTCCTCATTTACAGTATGACTTTATCTCGAACCACTTCTAAGATATAGCTTTTTGAAATCTTGATATCAAAACTGAATCTTTTTTCCGGTTTATTTGGTCCCACATTTAGACTCACAACTTGTATGAAATACACAAATAAACAACACACATGCATTTCTCCTCTGTCCCAGCTCCAAATCTTGTTTTGCGCTCAAACCCTGTTTTTCACCCTATCCCCCAAAATCATATCAAATCCATGAAAAAATTCCAGCATGTGTCCACGTGTACCGTGTGAAAACTGTATGATGTCTTATATTTGTGCTTTGCATTATCTTGTTCTTCACTGCAAATTTCGAAGAAGAGGGTTCAGTGGCAGCACACCAGTTGCGGCAGCCCGATGTCCTTAATCATCGATTGCAATCTCGTTTGATGCACTCTGTGCTGTATGTAGTCTGTGCTGTCAAATGACAATAAATGAATCTGGAATCTGTAAAAACAAATGTAATGTTACCTTCTTTCAAACCAAGCACAGAATACTGTTTCAGCCTCATGTCCTTTGGGTGTATCAGCTGTATCTCACTAACAGATACATCAGTCTATATGATACTTTGTGTGTGTATCAGGAGCTGTTGCCTCTAGTTTCCTTGGCCTCGGTACGTCATCTCCAAACAACTAAGCTGGTGTATTTCATAAACTTTATTACGTCTAATAAAGGAGCATGAACACTGAGTATGTATCATATATTTCCTCACACTGTCTCTATTTATCATATAAATCAGATGAACATTTTATCTTTGTGTTTGTCTATTAAAACTTCACAGATCTTAAATGTGTTTCCATGTAAACTGGTGGTTAGATTAGCCACCAGTATTTAACTGTGACAGTAATAATCTCAGTACACTGTGTTATGATCTTGTATGCAACGACACTGTTGTAATCCTCATAAAACACAATGAGATAATTGGACTGGATCTGCAAACACTTAACTAATCTACTGTGTACCAGTCACTTTTCAAGACAATATCATTGTGTGTTGCTTTCAACATCATTGTATCTGTATGTGTAACGAGCATGACTCACAAACTGTACTGACAGTAACATCAAAAAGTAATTAGATAGATAGATAGATAGATAGATAGATAGATAGATAGATAGATAGATAGATAGATAGATAGATAGATAGATAGATAGATAGATAGATAGATAGATAGATAGATAGATAGATAGATAGATAGATAGATAGATAGATAGATAGATAGATAGATAGATAGATAGATAGATAGATACTTACTTTATTCATACCCGAGGGAAGTTTACAGGTTCCAGCAGTATCCAAAAACTTAAAACACAATAGTAAAAACACAAAGAGTCAGTGCAAAATTAAAGAATTAACATTACATTATGATGCATTAACCCATAAAGACCCAAACATCCACCATCGACTAAAACCGTCTACTGATCGAAAATGTTTAACCCATAAAGACCCAGCGCTACTTTTATGTCAGTTCCCAAATGAAATGTTCTCTATATTTAACCTTTCTTAAGTGATTTATCACCATTTATTAATATATTATCATCTGTCTTTTGCATTTTATCACTACAAATCCAGTATTTTCCTATATTTAATTTACTGATCATAGAAATGGTCATAAAAACTGAGATTTAAGTTGAGGGGTTTTACATCAAAAACAGAGAAAACTGCAGAAAAAGTGACTTTTTTAGTCAAATCTATCAATACCTGATCATAAACCAAGTGTCTCCATCCACTGTCATTATTCAAACTCCATGGGTTTTACTGGTGAATCAGTGTTGTAGAAGATAACAGTGTTTCCATGTTTACTACAGAGCCTCTGAACGTCTAAATGGGTCATATCTGATGACCATGAAAAGATGACAAACTGTATTTTACACCAGTTATTTACATGGATTGATACGATTAGTGGATCAACAGGTATTAAACAGTTTAGATCAGTAGATGGTTTTGGTCGGTGATAGATGTTTGGGTCTTTATACTGTACTTATACTATTTACTGTATACTTTATACTGTACTTATACTATTTATAATACCTGCTGATCCACTATTCCTATCAATATGTGTAAATAGTTTGTGTAAAATACAGTTATTCATCTTTTCATGGTCATCAGATATGACCTATTTGGACGTTCAGAGGCTCTGTTGTTACCATGGGAATATCGTCATCTTCTACAACATTGATTCACCAATAAAACCAATGGAGATAAATAAAATGACAGTGGATGGAGACACTTGTTTTTATGTTCACTTATTTCTATATTTGCTGAAAGTCACATTTTCTTCAGTTTTCTCTGTTTTTGACATAATCACCCTGAACTTTACTCTGAGCTCATATGAACATCTACATGATCAATAAATGAAATATAGGAAAATACATGATTTTGACTGAAAAAAAACAAAGTAAAGAAGATAATATTACAATAAATGGTGATGAATCACTAAAGAAAGGTTAAATATAGAGGAAAAACTCATTTGCATTGGGTCTTCATGGGTAAAAAAAAAACTGTTTTTAATTTTTTTTTCTAGCATTGAGAATTGAGAAATCTACAGCCACTTCTGAAGAATTTTGTGTCTCCTCCAGCTCTCACAAAACTGATGGAAAACAGTCTTCATGGGAAATACTACACTATTTTCTAACAACAACTCAGTAAATTTCTGTCATTTCAAACCACAGTTGTGGCATCAGTCTAAAATAGAAATACTACTTCACTGGTGTAAATAGGAGGCTTTTAATTGTTTTGTAGGCTGTCAAACGGTTTACCACATGGATCCTTTTTTTCTTCAAGGCCACTAACTAATGTTGTACTCTCTAAGCTGTAGGCATCTGAATCTCTGTAATTTGGATATAATTCGTCATACTTGAAGGAGTGTCTGATAACGTAGCAGTAAAACCTGATACGGTACCGTTTTAATATGATAAATGTCATCTTTATATAATTAAATTCAGTGCTACTTTTACGTCAGGTCCCGAATGAAACTTTCTCTATATTTAATCTTTCTTAATAATTTATCATCATTTATTACCTCCGCCAAGGAGGTTATGTTTTTGCCAGTGTTGGTTTGTCTGTCTGTCTGTTTGTCTGTCCGTGTGCAAGATAACGCAAAAAGTTATGGACGGATTTGGATGAAAATTTCAGGAAATGTTGATACTGGCACAAGGAACAAATGATTAAATTAAACTGATTGGCCTTGGCACAGGTCTGCACTCTCCAAGTGCTTCTAGTTTATAATACTGTCATCTATATTTTCTATTTCATCAGTATGAATCATTTATTTTCTTATATTTGATTTATTGATAATGTAGGTGTTCATAAAAGATCAGATTAAAAGTTGACGATTATTATATAAAAAACAGACAAAGTGACTTTTTCAGTAAAATATATCACTAACTGAACATAAAACAAGTGTCTCCATTCACTGTCATTGATCCAACTTCGTGGGGTTTACTGGCGAATCAATGTTATAGAAGATGACAGTGTTTCCATGGTAACTACGGAGCCTCTCAACGTTCAAATGGGTCATATCTGATGACGATGAGAAGATTAAAAACTGTATTTTACACCGGTTATTTACATGTATTGATAGAATTAGTGGATCAACAGGTATTAAACAGTTTAGATCAGCAGATGGTTTTGGTTGGTGATGGATGTTTGGGTCTTTATGGGTTAAAACATTGCTTGTAAAACGCTTGAGTCAGTTACAGGCATGGGTCACATGATCAGGATGGTATCACTTCACTTTAACCCATAACGACCCTAACATCCTCTGGTGATCGAAACCATCTATTGATATAAGATATTTAATATCTGTTGATACATTAATCCTGTTAATACATGTAAATAATTGGTGTAAAATACAGTTTGTCATCTTTTCATGGTCATCAGATATGACCCATTTGGACATTCAGAGGCTCCCTAGTGAATGTGGAAACACTGTCATCTTCTACAACATTGATTCACCAGTAAAACCCATGGAGTTGGATCAATGACAGTGGATGGAGATGCTGGGTTTATGTTCAGTTAATGATAGATTTTACTGAAAAAGTCACTTGTTGATCAGTTTTTTTCTGTTTTGGTATAATAACCTTTGACTTTACTCTGAACTTTTATGAACATCATGATCAGGCAATTAAACACAGGAAACTAAATGATTATCGCTAGAAAAAAATGTAAAATTCAGAGGATAACTTTTTTTTTTTTTACTTACTTAATCAACATTTATTACCCGAGTGTTTTTATTCCTCTTTTGGCATGAAAAAAAACAATGTGATTGAAAATTTTCTCATGAACCTATTTTTCATGGAGTTCGAAAAATGTCAGCTTGACACCATGCATTTAATTTCTGAAGAAAAGAAACAAGGATTTACTGATATATTGTGTGAAAACTATGAAATAAAAACATTTTTAATGCTGCTAATCTGCTGTTTTCTCACATTTTAACAAACTCTAATACTAGTCATTACTCACTTCATGGAGATAATATGCAAAAGAAAAGAAAAAATGTATAAAAAAAAAAGTTAACTGCAGTTTAGTAACAATACGAAGCAATTGATTTGTTTGTTTGTTTGTTTGTTTGTTTTGGTTTAGTTTATTTCGAATATGCAACAAGACAAAGTAATCTTGATTAGTCCTTAGAACAAATAAAACAGGTATTAAGAAGTCACGGAAGAAAAACAAAAAACAAAAAAACCCAAACTTATATATACATGACTTCATTTGTACATTCGAAAAGGAGTGGGCGGAAGTACAATTTATTTAATCCCACCCCTTCTCCACCGTAATATCGTAATAAATGGTGATAAATCACTTAGGAAAGGTCAAATAATAAGAAAAAATTATCTGGGATCTGCCACAAAAGTCACACTGGGTCTTTATGGGTTAATAACGACAGCCCACATGTCACACAAGTTTAGTAGCTGCTGGACTTGGTTAAATCTGATAATTGTTTATTTATCCTACTGTTACTGACGCTCTTTCAGCTAAAAATGAAGTCACGCTCTCACCACATGCGCTCGCGCACACACGCACGCACCGGCGGAGTATGTATAAGCGCAGCCCCCCGTTATACAGATGTGCAGAACACGTGGTTTTTCCTCAGAGCAGCCCTACAGGCGCACCACTTCCTCTCACGTTTGGATTCCTGCACTTTTTTTTTTTTTTTTTTTTTGCAGCTCTCCGGTTACTGCTGCGGGTACCACAGGAGAACTGACGAGGATACACCCTCATCTCAGCATCTTTGCAAACTACCACATAAATAAGAAGCTTTTCTCTGGCTCCTGTTACTCCTACTTGCATTCCCTACAGGCTGCTGGCAACTAAATTACCCCCCCTCCCCTCCTCTATCCCATCCTTCTCTTTTCTGCTGCAGTTATAGAAGTTACCTGCGCTCAACGGATGGAGCTCTGATTACTATTTTTATTCTTAATTCTTTTTTTTTTTTTTCCTTTTTTAATTTTGCAAAGTGGATATTTGGATACACGCAGATTGAAGGTGCGTGTCGCCCAGGGGGAGCTTTGGTGCAAATGCCAGTGCAATGCTGTGGATGTGACTTCAAACAGCAGCTTGACCACGGTACAGTCCTCTAAAAGCACAATGAAAGGTAGGCGCACTTTATTCCTTTAACAACCCAGGAGGACACACACACACACACACATACACACTCATGGCATCACTAATACAAGAGCTGAATGTGTTTTCTGCGCATACACTCATCCTCTCGCACTTTCTTTGTCACTTTTGTGCGCTCTTTCTCTCAGTTTGAGACGTGTGGAATGCGTGGGCTACAACTCGCGACTGACATCTGGTTTCAATTACGGGACTGTGTTTGGGATTGTTTTGCATCTGGCTGCTGCTGCACATCAAACACTAACTTATGTCAAGAAAACTATTCACAACACAGTCCAAAACATGAACAAAATACACACAAGGACAGCCGATGGTCATTAAATATTAATACAGGGAGATGGATGTGAAAATAAACTTTAAAATGTGAACTTATTGGTGTTTCTGAGAGTTTTTGATGCTAAATTTGGACTGCTAGAGGCTTAAATAATAATACAAAAAAAAAAAAAAAAAGTTATAGAAGGAAACAGTGAGTCAGACTGAGCTGCTGGTCATGAACTGCTTTATTGTGGTCAACTCGAACCCCCCCTGCGCGTGCACAGACATGCGCGCTCACTGTTGATCTGATGACATGTTGTTGTCCAGCAGCAAATCAAACACAACCTCCCCCCCCCCCATCCAATTGTCCATGAGTCATTGCGGTCACTGGTGACAGCGCATCATTTGTGAATAAAAGTTTTTTTATTATTTCCTTTTTTTTTTTTTATTCTGATGTGGTGGTGACTTAATGTTTCTTCCACTGCTGCCTTTCTTTCTTTCTTTCTTTCTGACTTTGCATTGCTAAATTCATCATTACACATATTACACACACACACCACTTGAATGGTCACTACACTGACCTCTTGTTATATTAACCCTTTCATGCACAGTGGTCACTCCAGTGGACAGTTCTTCTCCAGTTGTTCTCTTGTATATTCATGGGTTTTGTTGTTTTAGTTCCATATCAGCCAACATAGTGGGCGCTTATGCACCATCCCATAATACACTGCAGTTCATACCATTACTGTAATGTTGCTGCTCTTGATAAACCTGATCTGCACTAACACATTTTAGTGTAAATTAATTGCTACTTGTTATTAGACTGTCATTAACAGTTTTCTGAAACAAAAAGTTTTTTTTTTTTTTTTTTTGCATATCCTCCTGAGACCCAGCAATGCATTTTGTCCTCTATAGGGGACAAAAGTTTGACAGTTTTACTTTAAAAATGCTGTCCATTACAAAGGACATTCCATTAAAAAATCAAATAAATAAATAAATAAATAAAAATAACTTTTAAAATGTATCTGAAAAAAACAGTTGCATTATGCAGTTTCCAATCATGACAGTTTTTTAATGTAAAAAAGCTAAAACTGTCCATTTCCTGGGTCTCAGGAGGATATTATCTCCATGAAATGAGTAATAACTAATATTAGAGTATAATAAAATGTGAGAAAACAGTAGCAATTTAGCAATTTGCAGCATTAAAAATGTTTTTATTTCATAGTTTTCACACAGTATATCACTTTCTGATGATGATTTTTAAATAAATGTTTCTTTGCTTCAAAACTTAAATGCATGGTGTCCAGCTGAGTGAACATTTTTGTAACTCCATAAAAAATAGGTTCATTAAAAAAAAAAAAAAAAAAAAATCAATTGCATTGTTTTTTTCATGCCTAAAGAGAAAAAAAAACCCTCCAGAAAAAAATATTGACTAAGGTTCTCACAATTCATGCATGAAAGGGTTAAATAAACAGTGTAGGACGCCCCCTTCTGGTGTATTTTAGAATACAAAAGCACACTGTGATATGAACAAGACTTTGCCCTTTGAATAAATCCGGTTCGTGGACCTCCTCCTGGCCTCAGCAGGGAGTTGGACACAGTCACAGTTGGACTTAACGTGTTTCACATTTACTGCTGTTCACCCTATTACAACTGGCACCGAAGGTTTTTTATTCATTTATTTTTTATGTTAACTATAGGCTGGGTTGTTTTTAAGATTTCATTTATTCCAGATATTTGCATTTACTGTCCCTGATCAGTCCATTAATTTCTCTTGTAATAAGTGGAAAGTCTGAAGATGCCTCAGGTTTACTATACTGTATTAGGCCTGCCTCCCAGCATGCACCTGGGAGGTTGTGTTTTGTTTAGCAGTGCAGCTAAAGTGTGTTCTTAACTGTATATATTTTTTTATTTTGGCAGATTCTAGCAGCCACTAATGTATAACAGTGCCCGAGGTTGTAGATCAGGACTGTCAAACTCATTTTAGTTCAGGGGCCACATTCAGCCTAATATGATCTAAACTGGGCCAGACCAGTAAAATAATATAAATAATAGAATAAGAACTTATAAATAATGTCAACTCCAAAGTTTTCTCTATGTTTTTGAGTGAAATAAGTAAAATTCTGTAATGAAAATGTTTACATCTATGAACTGTACTTGAGCATAACATGAACAAATATGAACAACCTGACAATTCTTACAAAAAAATAAGCGCAACGTTAACAATATTACATCTTAATTTATCATTTATACATATGCAGTACAACGTACAGATCACAGTGGATCTACAAATACACAAAACATTTAGTAACAGGCAGAATATTGTTAAAATTCCACATTTCAGACATTTTTGTAAAAGGCCAGTCTGTAAATGTAACCATTGTTGTTTAATTTTCCTTTTTTTTTTTTTTTTTTTTTTTTTACACTAAAACAAAGAGGAATATTTGCAGTTTTCATTATTTATAAGTTATTTATGATAGTATTTTACTGGTCTGATCCACTTTAGATTGAACTGTCCCAAAATGATTTTAACACCGTTTATTGTTCATATCTTCAGTGTAAATTTTGCATTTTACAAATTCATCCCAGGGGCCGGATTGGACCCTTTGGCGGGCTGGTTTTGGCCCCCCGGGCTGCATGTTTGACACCTGTGGGTTATTATGATAGTATTTTACTGATCTGACCCACTTGAGATTGAATTGGTCTGTACATGGAACCTGAATTAAAATGACTGTTAATATCTTAAGTGTAATTTTTGCACTTTTTCACAAATGCATCCTACGGGCCGGATTGGACCCTTTGGTGGGCCGCATTTGGCTTAATTGAAGATTTTTTTACTTAACTGAAGATTTTTATGGCTTAATTGAAGATTTTTTTTTTTTTACTTAATTGAAGATTTTTTTTTTTTTTGTTTAGTTCAAGAATTTTTTCCTTAATTCAAGCTAATTTTATTTTTTTTTTTTATTTATTTTTTTTTTTGCTTTAATTCAATTCAAGACTGTGGAATTTTTGGACTTGGCAAAAACATCCCAGGGGCCAAACTGGACCCTCTGGCGGGCTGCATTTGGCCCCCAGGCTGCATGTTTGATTTATATGTTATTATGGTCATATTTTACTGGTCTGACCCACTTGAGGTTGAACTGGTCTGAATGTGGAACCTGAACTACAAAGGATGGTTAATATTTAATATTTTAGTGTAATTTTTGCATTTCACAAATTTATCCCAAGGGCCAGACTGGACCCTTTGGTGGGCCGGATTTGGCCCCCGGGCTGCATGTTTGACACCTGTGACCTGGAGGGTTCATATTCAAACTTTTGGAACTATTAGGGTCCAAATACACAAATAAATGAACCAAAGACTAATAAAAGTGAGTTTAGCAAAATATGACCACTTTAAGTCTGCATAAAGGTTTGAAGACATCTCCATTTCAAAGCAGAGCATTGATTTCATCGCATTTCAGTGATAATATGTTCAAGCAGTCATATGTTAAACCTCTACTATCCCATACATAAATAAAGTGGCCCTCCTGTGACCTTCCACCGGTCAAATCAGTATTCGTAGACGTACCAGCAACAGGTCTGATGCAATCCGTCTTACACTCACATCCACTCAGTCTGATAAAGTGTGATGAACTCCTTTTCCCTGGATGTTTCTCTAAAAGTCAGAGGACACAATCAGAGTTGCTTAGAAACAAAGAGGAAAGGGATTGAGAAAGGGGTAGTGAGAGAAACAAATTCCTGGAGGAAGATCTGGTTTCACATGTTTTACAACTGTTTACATTTGTCCTGTCACCTCTTAACTCATTCTGATCTCTCTCATGAGGTGGATGCTTAAAATTCTCTGTGATTTGTTAGCCGATATCCCGCAGACGGCACACTTAAAGACCATACAAATCATTTGCGCTTCTGACAGATTGGTTTGTCTTTGCTTTCATCAGGCCACACCTCCGCTCCCTTTTTCACACTCACTTTTGTTGTTTGATTACTTGAATTTTATCATTATTTTCCTCAGGTTTTCGGTCTGTACGGTGGCCCAGAGGTGCAACAGCCCAAAAAATTTTCCATATAAGAATTAAAAAAGAGAACACCCCAAAAAATGATCCACTATAAGGAAAAAAGAGAACAGCCCAAAAAAATATCCACTAAAAGAAAAAAAAGAGAAGAACCCAAAAAATTTTCCATTGTAAGAAAAAAAAGAGAACAGCCCAAAAAATTATCCATTATTAGAAAAAAAAGAGAACAGCCCAAAAAGTTGTCCACTATAAGAAAAAAACAACAGCCCAAAAAAGTATCCACTATAAGAAAGAAAAGAGAACAGCCCAAAAAATTATCCACTGTAAGAAAAAAAAATATAACAGCCCAAAAAATTTATCCACTATAAGAAAAAAAAGAGAACAGCCCCAAAAATGTTCCGTATAGGAAAAAAAAAGAGAACAGCCCAAAAAAGTATCCACTATAAGAAAAAAAGAGAACAGCCCAAAAAGTTATCCACTATAAGAAAAAAAAGAGAACAGCCCAAAAAACCATCCCTTATAAGAAAAAAAAGAGAGTACAGCCCAAAAAATTATCCACTATAAGAAAAAAAGAGAACAGCCCAAAAAAGTATCCACTATAAGAAAAAAAGAGAACAGCCCAAAAAGTTATCCACTATAAGAAAAAAAAGAGAACAGCCCAAAAAACCATCCCTTATAAGAAAAAAAAGAGAGTACAGCCCAAAAAATGATCCACTATAAGGAAAAAAGAGAACAGCCCAAAAAAATATCCACTAAAAGAAAAAAAAGAGAAGAACCCAAAAAATTTTCCATTGTAAGAAAAAAAAGAGAACAGCCCAAAAAATTATCCATTATTAGAAAAAAAAGAGAACAGCCCAAAAAGTTGTCCACTATAAGAAAAAAAACAACAGCCCAAAAAAGTATCCACTATAAGAAAGAAAAGAGAACAGCCCAAAAAATTATCCACTGTAAGAAAAAAAAATATAACAGCCCAAAAAATTTATCCACTATAAGAAAAAAAAGAGAACAGCCCCAAAAATGTTCCGTATAGGAAAAAAAAGAGAACAGCCCAAAAAAGTATCCACTATAAGAAAAAAAGAGAACAGCCCAAAAAGTTATCCACTATAAGAAAAAAAAGAGAACAGCCCAAAAAACCATCCCTTATAAGAAAAAAAAGAGAGTACAGCCCAAAAAATTATCCACTATAAGAAAAAAAGAGAGCAGCCCAAAAAATTATCCACTATAAGAAAAAGAGAGAACAGCCCAAAAAATTATCCATTATAAGAAAAAAAAGAGAGCAGCCCAAAAAATTATCCACTATAAGAAAAAAAGAGAACAGCCCAAAAAATTATCCACTGTAAGAAAAACAAAACATCATCCACCTTTTCAATTATGGGGCGCTGTTTACCCAAAAGGTCTCTTGCTTTAAAATCAAGGCCATCACAAAAATAAAAGCCAAGGCTGAAAATTTTTAAGGCCTTCAGCTAATGTGGCTAATTCTAAGGAAGTAACCCACCAGAAGTGGAGGTCAGTGTGCTAAAAAATAAAGTTATTTAAAAATAGTGGATAATTTTTTGGGCTGTTCTATATTTTTCTTATAGTGGATAATTTTTTTGGGCTGTTCTATTTTTTTCTTATACTAGATAATTTTTTGGGCTGCTGTCTTTTTTTCTTATAGTGGATAATTTTTTGGGCTGTTGTCTTTTTTTCTTATAGTGGATAATTTTTGGGGCTGTTCTATTTTTTTTTTTTTCTTGTAGTGGATAACTTTTTGGGCTGTTCTATTTTTTTCTTATAGTGAATAATTTTTGGGGGCTGTTGCACCTCTGGGCCACCATAGGTCTGAGTTTCTATTCCATTTTTCTTAATAATTACTGGAGCGAATTTCTTTGTTTATTAAGGAACTAGTTAGAATTTGGTCAAAAGTTAAGATCAATGCAACTTCAAATGGGTCATTCCATATGAAATCAACAGATTTTAAGAAATTTTCCCACCTGACCCTCTCAGATTTTTCTAAATTTTTACATACTTACAGAACATAATATATGATGGGAAAATCCAAAATTTCAAGGCTTAATTGTAAATAGTTCCAAAGTTGTGACCATTTGAAGTAGGTAGGGGCTACCCTAAAATTGCGACCAAAATTAAGACTTGAAATTTTCAGCTATTTTCAGGACAACAAAAGCTAGAGGTCTGAAATTTTCGGAATCCTTTCACAGGAATCTATAGTCCTAAGAAATGTGAAAATATTTACGTAAAATTTATGACAAAGTTTATGATAATGACAAAGTTGAGATTTTATCCATTGCGAACTTCTGAAATGCTACATTTGGCCACTCAATACACAAAAACTAATCATCATATTCATTAGGAATTTTCAGCTATTTTCAGGCTTCTATAACTTCTGAACAACAAGAGCTAGAGGTCTGACATTTTCAGAATCATTTCACAGGAATCTATAGTCCTAAGAAATGTGAAAATATTTACTTCAAATTTATAATTGCATGTTACAGAGAATGACAAAGTTGAGATTTTATCCATCGCAAACTTCTAAAATGCTACTTTTGTCCACCCATTACACAAAAATTAATCATCATATTCATTAGAAATTGTATGTGCTATATCTTGGCTACTTAGGGAATGGATCTGTGTAAAATGAAGGTCCTATGTTCTGTTATGTATGATATACGAACAGCTGAAAATCAAAAATATCTGTCCGACCTTCAGATTCAAAGGTCAATACCAGCATGTAGGATAGGTAGGGTCACAAAATAAAAGACACCATGTGAAAGGACAGGAAGTGACCTAAATTTTGACATCAAGCACAACTTGCTTCTATAAATCCTTCTGTGTTAAATGTTCGAATTAAATATGGACGTTTTCGCCCTCAATTTCTCAGCGGGGCCAGGCGGGTGAAGAAATCTTTCCATTCTCTGTTCCGACCAGTTTTGACTGTGTCCGGGCAGGCTGAAGTGTAGTAATGCATGCAGTCACATGATCAGGTCAATCAAGATATGCCCTCTCAGATATTATATCCTGCATTTGATTTGAACTTGATTTTTAGTAGGAACAGTGTGTGGTGTTTTAATTATAATGAAATATATATTGGAGGAGCCCAAGGTTGAAAACACTGCATTACACTAATCATGATAGACTTCCTGTACCTCTTTGTGACACATAGTGGGTCTTTATTTTCACTGACCCAGTACAATGGAAAAGATACTAAAAGTTGCCAAAGTGTTTTCCAACAAACACAAGAGCTGCTTGAGCAGAAACGACCTTTTAAACAATCAGAGTTGGAAGAAATATTGCAAAAGAATACAAGCATTTACTGGAAATGCTTATTCAGTAGTCACTTGTAGCTGTCTTATGACAAGTTTGTTTCTCCTCATATTGTTTCTCTGTTTCACAATTGGCTCATTTTTTTTTCTCCCTGCAGACGACTTCGCCGATGACGAGGAGGTGCAGTCCTTTGGATATAAGAGGTTTGGTAAGTACTATGTTACTTCAGGACGTCCTATGTTCATTTTCACAGGACACTTTCACTGTTGGGTCTAACCTTAGAGCTGATTATCACATCATATATTCATCTGCATTAGAATAGGAATGGGTACGTTAAATGATAAAATAAGATAAGAAATGAATGAATGAATGAATGAGTGAATGAATGTAAGGTAAGGTAAGGTAGGACTGAATGAATGATAAGAATGAATGAATGAATTAATGAATGTAAGGTAAGGTAAGACTGAATGAATGATAAGAATGAATGAATGAATGAATGGTAAGACTGAATGAATGATAAGAAATGAATGAATGAGTGAATGAATGAATGAATGAATGGTAAGGTAAGACTGAATGAATGATAAGATAAGAATGAATGAGTGAATGAATGAATGGTAAGGTAAGACTGAATGAATGAATGAATGAGTGAGTGAATGAATGGTAAGGTAAGACTGAATGAATGATAAGATAAGAAATGAATGAATGAGTGAACGAATGAATGGCAAGGTAAGGTAAGACTGAATGAATGATAAGATAAGATATGAATGAATGAATGAATGAATGGTAAGGTAAGGTAAGACTGAATGAATGATAAGATAAGAAATGAATGAATGAGTGAATGAATAAATGGTATGGTAAGGTAACGTAAGGTAAGACTGAATGAATGATAAGATATGAATGAATGAATGAATGAATGAATGGTAAGGTACTATTTATGCATACAAACTGTTTGACCCGCGCTTTGAGACATGTTAAATATAGACAGTTTCTATCAGCAAAATTGCTTTTGAGTTTGATAAATCATTTTGCGTGTGCTAAATTAATGTATTTACATTTTCTCCTCCCAGCACACGCACAACTGTGTGTAAACGCCCCATATTGCATATTCATTGTGGCAAATGTACTAACTGGATGCAGATGCGCTATTTTGCACCTATGAAAGACTCAAACCCTTAGCGCACACTTTTAATAAATCAGTTTGTAAATTTTTTTGCGTGTGCAATGAGTTTGCACACGTTTTAGTACACACAAACTTTTAGTAGATCCGGCCCTAGATGTGTAAAGACTTTAATTTGAGTAGCATTTCAGTTGGGTGTATTTTCTTGAACTTCTACCAAAGTCAGTTTTTGGTAAAATACCTGTACTTCTACTCAACTGTGACTTTCCGGTACTTTATTCAACACTGGTGATAATAGACTCAATAAAAGATAAATAAAACAAAGTCATCAGGGATCTGTCCACCTGGAATGTAGCTAGTTTCCTGAGGCCAAACAGATGCTGCTGACCCCTCTGGCACAACATGTCAGAGTCTGAAAGAGTATGAATAAGACAAAAAAAAAGTTTAAAAATATAACATGACCCATGCATAATGTGAGCAACTGCCCTTGGATTAACTGGTGTCGGTGGTGATGATTATTACATTTAAAATACTGTTTCAAGAAAGATTTATTAGAATTTGGCAGCAGCGTTCACTTGGAAGTGAAGTGAACTGAAAAGATTTTGGCCCAAGTTCAAAGGTCAAAGTTACTGGGACCTTGTGTCTGTCCAGATGACCTGGTTACATTTTTGTGGCTAAAACGTGCTCAAACATGAAGGTCAACTAAAAAAAACGCATTTATGACTCTAACCCACAGGTGTCAAACATGCGGCACGGGGGCCAAATCTGGCCCGCCAAAGGTTCTGTTCCGGCCCTGCAGGATGAAAGTGCAAAAATGAACCTGAACAGTCCAGGTTGTCCAAATCATTTTGGTTCAGGTTCCACATACAGACCAATGTGGTCTACAGTAAAAACAACAACACAATAACCCATTAATAATGACAACAACAAATTTTCTTTGTGAAAAATTATGTGGAAAAAATTGAAGTGAAAAAAATCGCATTACACTGTGAAAATATTTACATTTACAAAACTATTCTTTCACAATAAAACACAATAAATGCATAACTAAAAACAAAGATGAACAACCCAAAATGTGCAATTTTAACAATATTCTGCTTGTTACGAAATGTTTTGTGCATTTATGGATCCACTGTGATCTGGAGTTGTTAATAATAACAGATGGAATATTGTAGAAATTGTTCAAATATTAGTTCCAAACTCCAAAATGTAACAATATTCTGCCTGTTACCAAATGTTTATGGAACACTGTGTGTAATGTACATGTATAAATAATAAATTGAGACATAATATTGTTAAAATTGCAATATTGTCGTTTTTTTTTTTTTTTTTTTTCAGGTTATCACATCTTTTTTGTAAAATGCAAATATTTTAATAATTTAATTGGGGTTTTTTGTACTAAAACAAAAAGGAAAAACTTGGATTTGTCATTATTTATAGGTTATTAAGTCATTATTTTACTGGTCTGGCCCGCTGCAGATCAAATTGGGCTAAATATGGAACTGAACCCAAATGAGTTTGACAGCCCTGCTCTAACCACTGCTATCTGAGGGAACTGTAAGAAGAGATTATGATGCACAACTTATATCATCATTTCCATATTGAACAATGTTACAGTGCATAAGAGATTTTATATTCTGTCCCACAATACACTAGTGATGTAAATGTCTGAAAGCTGCAAAAGTAATACTTTCTTTAAAGGCAGTGTTTTCCTTGGCCGACCCCCCTGATAATATCTGTGAGGTTAAAACGAGGCCACACCTCATTTCTTGGAAACCAGATTATTTTTGGCCGCTGCTTTAATTTGTATGTCTTTGTTAAAACAGCTTTTGGGTATAGTGGAAAAAGGAAACCACAGCGTCATGGGTGTTCTGACCAGTCCACTGCCATATCAGCATCCAGCATACTTTTGTTCCACACACACCACTTGGTCTAAAACCAAATATTCATTCTCCAAATGGGTCTGCTCATTTCCTCTTCTTCCAATTCAATCTGGTTATCTGAAACTCTAGAACCCAGAGGCAGAATTTTCCAGACAGGTTCACAATCGTCAGGAGGTAAAAATTACCCACTGACCAGATGGTGGTAACTCCCCAGCTGTGTGGAGCACATTCACAAATGATACTTTTACACATTCCATGAGTTCAGGCACGTCTGTATATGACATTTATACCAAGATGGTCTTTGGCAAATTAGGCAAAACTTTATTTAAAAATAAGTCCAATGCTCTTCTTAAAAGGTTATTATTGGTCATTATTTCTGTGAGTCTGTTGTTTATGAAATCATTTAATATGCTCAAACATTAACCCTCTGGTATCGGGGTGTGCCTTTTAGGCACACTTTGCACTTCGTGTTAAAAAACTTCATATTATTTTTCATAATTTAAATAAGGTTAGAATTCAATAGTTGTTCATTTGTGCATGATCTTCAAAATTCTGGCCACCAACTAAAATGTGCACATTGTAAACAAAAGAAAATTACAAAACTAGCATCTGTCTCCCAAGTGTGCCTAAAACGCACTATTTCTAACATTTGATATGTATGATTAGGGCTGACCTGGAGTTACAAAAATAAAATCAAATTAGAGCAGAAAAATAAATCAATATATAATATTTAATAGTTTGATTTACAGGTGTGCATTTTATGCACACTTGGTGACAGATGCTTGTATTTTTGAACATTTGACCTAGTGCCAAAAATAGTCATGCAAATTAACCAGTGTTGGAGTTAATCATTGACATATGCCAGACTGAAAAAATCAAATATGTGATCCACTTTTTATGTAGTATTTTGAAAAAAAACATTTTTTTGTGTTTTTTGCAGCCATAAAAATGGTTTGTTTACATTACAAACACGGGATTTAAAGGGTTAAAAAATGTGACAGTTATTGAGTATTTGGTATTTTTATTTACGGATCAAGTTGATGAAATAGAAAAAAGTGTAAAAGAATTAAAAACAAACTGTATGAAAATTTTTTTGACATTATTCCACAAGTGTGCCAAAAAGGCACACTTGGTGCTTAGTAAGGGCCTTGCTGGATGGGATACCGCATTTGCATTTTGCAAAGATGGATATAATGCACATTTTTGTATCAAGACTGTTGCCCGTATAGATGGAATAATTTAGTCTGTAGAAAAATTCCTCTTCTTATTCTTATTTAGAAACATCAATAATCACTTTGACTGGTCCAGTGATTACATACTGAGTCCCAGTTACACTTTAGATAGATAGATAGACAGACAGACAGACAGACAGACAGATAGATAGATATGCATTTATGACAACTTCTTTTTTTTGACAAAAATGGCCACTCATTTGACCCCCTAAGTAAATTTTAGCCAACATATATGTATACAGAGTACTCTGTGTTTGTGTGTGTGTATGAGTGTGTGCTTTGAAACACACTTCTGATGTATTTACTTAAAAGTTTAATGGGAAAAAATCACAACACTATTGACCACGTCGCCACAAATTGTCATAAATTAGCATCTAATCTCATATCTTATCTTAAGAAACACGAGTAAAAAAGAAATACAACACAAGAGCAAACACTATATATAATAAATTATAAGCTTAAAAAAATCTGGGTAGAATCTATTAAGGATAAATCACATTGTCAAAAATATCTTAATCCAAATTTTGGTGTAACGGTGTAAAGTTTGAGTACCTTCAGTACACAATATTTTCATAAACTAAGCCAAATCTTAGAAATACGTCTGTTTTTAATGATGTATTTCACACCAAGGTGAATTTATCAGATGTGGATTTACAAATGAATACAGTCAAACATTGTAATTATAACCCAAATTAGACACGAGAGTTTGAGAAATTCTGTCCCATAAAGAGCTTACACTTCCAGCAGGTAATGAAGAATATGCAGACTTTACTAGAGCTGCATATTTTACGTTATGGCTGTTGCACTTCAGGCTGCAGTGCTTGATAGGTTTTTGGCTTAAAATTCCATAATTACCCTTCGGTATACTGTATTTCAGCTGGTCTGACAGGAAACAGGAATTCGACTCCTTGTCTGGACTGTGTTTTCGGGCGGTACAAAACCAGCCCCATGACGGGAGGTTTTGGTTGAGGTGTTTTCAGACAAGTAGGGGGTTAAGTATGAGATTGGCAACTGTAATTACTGGTCGCTGTTAAGGTTCAGTCAGACGTGACTCTACTGCTCTGGTCTGAGGCTCAACACACAAGTGGCCTCACTTTTCCACAGTGGTGTGACACAGTCCAGTTTATCTATATGAACTCTGAGTTAAGAGGAAGGTCTGTGATATTTCCCACATTTTAGCTCCTGCAGCTTTAAGTAGTTAAATAATGGCTCTGTAGTTTCTGAATGGAAAAAGCCACTGAAACAAAGCTTATATCAGAGGTCTCAAACATGCTGCCCGGGGGCCAAATCCAGCTCACCAGAGGGTCCAATCTGGCCCCTGGGATGAATTTGTGAAATGCAAAAATTACACTGAAGATATTAATCATTTTATTTCAGGTTCCACATACAAACCAATTTAATCTTAAGTGGGTTGAATCAGTACTATCATAATAGCCAATACATACTGACAACTCCAAATTTTTCTCTTTGTAAATTGGCTAAAATTTCCTTAGGGGTCAAATGAGTGGCCATTTTTGCAAAAAAAAAAAAAAAAAAAAGTTGTCATAAATGCATAGAACTGTGTTGAAATAAAACTAATCCATTTGTGCACAGACTACTGATATTATTTGACAGTGGAAGCTCTATTTTCAGAAATATTGGATTTGGAATAGCACGTGTATGTGAAAACTTTTGGTGGTGGACGGACGTGACATTACCCATGATGCTCTGGTCAGTACCAGTACTTTATTAGGAATAAACTTATAGACTTACTATTGATAATTCTCCTCTTATTCATAAATGTTAGTATTGTGGATCTAAAACAATAACAGCTGACACAAAAACACTAAATGTGTCAGTGGACGGATGTGACATGGTTGTTGTGGATCCCATCATACTGATGCTCTGCAGCCATGTCACTGTTTACACTAATGATCCCTGTGCAAAAACTAGGATCACAATTATTTATTGGATAGTTTATCATCAGACTAAAGAGTAAATAACAATATAGAATTGTTATTTCTTTATAAAAATGCTTATTATTAGAAAACTGTTGATTTAAACAGTGCTGTGTGCCATTCTTCATGTATGTATTGGCGTAACATAAGCAGGATGGATCAGCACCATACTCCAGATTGAACCTGTACAAATAAAACATGTGATATGTAGGATAGAATCTGGGAAGAAAAACTGGGGAATCTAAAAGAACAGAATATTTGTTTTTCAGGTAAATTCAGTTCAAATAGAACTTGGCCATTTGTGACATGAAAATATAGCATTAATTGTGATGAAATCTGACATTTTTGAGCTGAAAACATAGTTCATATGAGCATCAACATGTTGAACAGAACTGAAATCCTGTACATTTGCAGAACTTGCATTTACCAACACAAAGTTCCTTTGGGGATTCACTGAGATTGATTTCTGATGCACAAAGACAGAAATAAGACCTCGAAGCAAATTTAGCCAAAATATAAACACTTTCATGTCATTTTTACTACATTACACAAGTGCAAGTTTATCAATATTCTGCCTGCTATTTGTTCTGCCTGCTATTTGTTTTGTGTATTTGTTGATCCACTGTGATCTGTAAGTTGTAATTTACATATTGTAAATGATAAACTGAGACATAATTTTGTTAAAATTGCACTAAGTTTTCTTAAGACATTTCAGTTTGTTCATGTTATTCACATTGTTTTAAAGGATAGGTGGTAGATGTTAACATTTTCATCGCATAATTGTACTTTTTTTCACTCTAAAACATAGAGGAAAGTTTGAAGTTGACATTATTTATATATTATTATGTCATTATTTCACTGGTTCGGCCCACTTCAGATTAAATTAGTCTTAATGTTGCCCCTGAACTAAAATGAGTTTGACACCCCTGGCTTATATCCGTGGCCATTAACCTATATGTTGAACAGGTTTTTTCCTTTTGTTGACAGCATACCTGTGCAGAACCTTAACTTTAGGGTGATGTATTAGCATCTCCTGATAGCTTTCTCCTGCCTCTGTCCCAGAGCACAGGTCAGGTTTCAGCATCGCAGCAGCCCCCTTTGCTTTACGACGTGTTTCAGAGCATGTGTGTCATCCTACAGTTCAGCAGTCAGGCTGTGTCAGTGGAGTAGGAGTTCATCAGATGTAGAATTTCAGTCATTGTCTAAAGTTCAGTTTTCTTAACCTTGAGTTTTTAACTGAACACAGTAACTGGTAATACCTGAACAAAGACATGCTAAATATAGTTTTCTCAGGGAAGATTCAGTCAGTAAACTTGTTTCTGACTGTAGGTATTTTACACTGTGGTTTACAGTTGTGAGACTATGTATGGATGAGGCAGATACTTCTGTTCATGATAGCCTACAAAATTAGTTTTAATGTTATTATCTGTTAATATAGTGTGAATATAATGATAAAATGTAACTTTAACTGTGAGATTCAAGACAAGGGAAAATGACCTTGGTTTGCTACAGAAAATAAATGCTAAGGAATGTGTCTCAGCTGGAAATCACAAAGTTTTATGACGTTTTATTATTATGTTTGATACTGAAGCAGAAAGGGTGTTATCAGCATGATTTTCTGCCATCCCAAAAATCATTGTAATCACGTTGTTGGCATGTTTCTTCCCACGGGAATGAAACCAAAGCTGTGTTTAATACTTTTTTTGACGTCTCTTGGCTCTTGCTAATGGTATACATCATGTAGAGGCCACATAGAGAACAGGGGGGAAAGTGGGTGGGGCAGGGGCCGGGGTGGGGGGTAGTGAAACGCACCTATCCTCCCCTAGTCTCTGTCCATGGACCGACCATAACATGTAGGTTTCACACTGCACCACTGTCTGTGGATAATTACAAGTAAAAACTGTATCGCCATAAAACAAACTAGAGATATTATTAGAACAGAAAAGACAACCATAGCTATTAAAATAGTTTGTCAAACCACACAACTTCAAGTAGATACCAATGATATAAGGTATAATAACAAGGCTATATAGACTCATAACCTTAACTTTATGACAAATGAAGTGAATACATTCAAATGTTCTGTAGGTTTCGTACATTTTTATTGCCATTGTGGTAAAGAAGTTAAACACCATACTGTCAAAGGGGGTATCTAACATCACATGTCCTAGTTAGCAGAGTGATCAGTGTTTCAGTACATTAGCATTAGCAAGTTTCTCCAAAGATGCTTAAGAACAAAGACGGATGAATGGAGCATGATTTTCTGTTTCAGTGTCACATGTTTTTCCATTTATTCAAACCGTGAACAGATCCTGTACCAGTCATTCTGATGGGAGAAGTGAAAGTGATTTACAGATTTCAAGTAAATATTTCACCTCGAGGTCACCCAAGTAAATATATATCTTCCTTCTTCCGTCGTCCACGTATCTTCATTCTAACATAAATCTCTGAACTTTTCTGACACAGAAAATGAGAACATCAATTTTGGTTGAAGTCTTTTTCTGTCTCAGCAACAAACTCTTGTAAGATCTTACAAGACAAATTTTTCGTGAAGGAAAAACAAGCACGAAAAGTTTTAACAGTAAAAATATATATATTGGTTTAGTATACTTTCATTTGGATCCTATTAATTTACTTTCATTTAATCACACAGTGTTCTCTACCCTCTGAGCACACCCACAGGCAGACAGGAAGTGAACAGTCCGTGCGTTTCCATGACAACTTTTGTTCCTGGTTTAAACTGATTAAAGGTTAGATCCTATTTCAGATGCCCATGTAAACACCTTATTCCAGCTGAAAAAAAAAAGTTGGGATTAAATTTAAACCCGATTAAAGTCACTGGTTTAATCCACTTTTGAATGAAATTATTCCTGGGACATGTAAACCCTTTATTCCGTTTGGACTGTATTCCTTCCATTCTGCTCATGCTCATTGTCTTGACGCACACATTCTGCGCTGGTGGAAGAATACGCAATGCAGTCTAGTGTTCCCAAACTGTTCCAGTGGGCTATTCTGATGGGATCTACCAGCCTGGAAAACCCTGAAGGAACAGTTCATCACCTGTTTTTTGTTCATTCATTTGTCATGCACTAATGAGTTCGATAAGTGGGCTAAACAGTTTGCACTGCAGTGCACCGATTGACTTGTTCTTCCGGCCCTTCTGTTAGCTTAGCTTAGCCTAGCTTAGCATAATTGCTTCATTCTTATGGTCAGATGTAGCCAGGCTTTTATAGGTGATCCGTAGTATTTTATGAGTGATTTTGTGAAATTCAGCTCTCCCTAATCATTTCTTTAGTCCGCTGGGGTCAATATGATCACAAACTGAGGCTCAAATCATGGCCATGTGACTTACTGCAGTAATAAAATCTGGGCAAATAAAAACTAATCCAAAGCTAAAACGGTAGAGCAAAGCTAATTTAGCGCATGCATCCCTTCCAACAAAAAGATTTTCCAACTTCAAGACTGTATGAGTGCAGTAAGTTGCGGATCTAAAGAAATAATTAGAGAGAATCGGATTTCAGAAAATCACTTAGAAAAGACAACAAATCACCTTTAAAAAACTGGCTACATGTGACCATGGAAATGCAGTGACTATGCTAAGCTAAGCTAACAGAAGGGCTGCCAGAACCCAATAAACGCTTCTCCTGTAAACCTTTATTCGGGTTTAACATTTCCATGTAAACAGAAGAGAAAGTACTTTAGTTCCGGATTAATTTCTTCTGGAAAAATAAATCGGATTTAAAAAACATCATGTAACCGTACCCAATTTCACCTCATTGATGAAACTTAGTTTAAAAAAGGCCTTCGGTAAATCAACCACAACACAGACTCCAATACACTTTCACTTCTACCACACAAACATGCATAGTCTTTTTGAACTTTCTACCAAAGAAACAAACCAATTATTTACATGAACTTTCAGTGTTGGATTTTGGACTGAGTTTATTCAATTCATCTGCTTTCAGTCTTTTTTTTTTTTTTTTTTTTTTTTTTTGCAAAGTTAAGCTAAGTATCTCCTGCCACCATACTTAACTCACAGACATGACAATGATCTTTTCTTTTGCACGGAAAGCAATATTAGTGTTCTTTCCTCAGACCCTAGCTGTTTCACTGTTTCCTTTGGTTCTTTCTTCTCTCTGTACCTCCAACACATATTTTTGTACAAACCTAAAGGTACAGCATGTTGTCAAATGTCTTAGAGTAGAGAAATGGGTTGTTTGACTCGTTTTGACATCTGCTTTCCACAAGAAGTCTATTATCCCACCGAGATTATGTCCAAACCCAAGAACTGCTGAGCCACTTCCTGCGCCCATACAGCAAATTTTTAGTGCAAACCTATATAGTCAGAGAGAAAGGGAGACAGAGGCATTGAGGGAGTTATTGTGGGTTTGTGTGTCAGCAGTGGAGCAAAGAGAATAGAAGGACAATGGAAAATTGAACTTACACTGATCTTAATTAAATCATTTATCTATTTGGACTTTTTCTCTTACTTGGTGTTTCTCTGTGCCAAGTGCTTTTATTAATCTGCTTTCCTTTTTTCTTATTCAAAGGGGAAACATTTGTCAACAGTTTTATTTTCAGCTGAGGAGTTGCATTCCTTACCCGACTTATTTTTGGGAGCAAAACAGCAAGTGGTTTTAATTTACGGGGACTTTATTACCAGAAAAGAATGTTTTCAGAATGCCTGCCTGTTACTTACAACCCCCTCCAGGGCATGCATGCATGCAGTTTGTGCTCTGTCGTTGTAATGAAAGATTACTCGCTCATGTTTTTAATAAAAAAGTGTAGTCAAGTAGTGTAGAGAAGAGAGGGTGAAAACATTCAAAGATTACAAAGAAGTACAAAAAAACTGAAGGGTTACGTAAAGGAGACACAAAGACACATAAATCATCCCAGAAAACAGTAAGGCTGTTTATCTTATTTAATTCCAGCGAAGTCTGCAGAGACAGACTGTGACTGGTCCGGAGGATGGTGGGTCAGTCCTGGATTGACCAATGACAGGCAGTTGGGAATGGATCCCAGACAAGGCACAAAGCATGCCATGAGGATTTCTGCTGAGTGTTAGAGGGGGAACAGGCTTAGGTCAGCGGCAGGTTGGCTGAACGAGCCCCCCACTAAAGAGCTGTCGAGATTAACCCTTCACTTTATACTGCTGATATGCACATGATTTATGCAAAACTGTGGCTCAGCACAGTTTACTGTTCAACAGATTCATTTTCACACAGAGGAAGGTCAGTGCAAGTCACAGTGTCACAATATTTTAACAAAGTCTGAGTAACAAACAGTTGAGAGCAAGAAAAGGGCACTTCAGAGAGAAATGGATTCTTTTTCAGTACTTAATTGATTTTTTAGCTCTCAAGTCACAGAACCACTACCTGGTAAGGGCTCGACTCAACTCGACTCGGCCTTTTTGCATTTCCATTACGAAAAAGGACCTGGAATCTGGTACCTGGTACTAGTTTTTTGGCATCACCTCCACCGAGGTTCCAAGACTGGGGACCAGATACTAAAACATGACGTGTAAACACTGCAGACCACTGATTGGTCAGAGAGTTGTCTCTGTGACCCGCCGTTTTACAAAAAACAAATGTTTACAGTTGACAGTAAATACAGCGGTAGGTTAATCCACATGATAACAGCCCGCAAAACTACACCATGGTTAGTCAAGGAGGTTCAGATGTAAAAATTCAGCACGAGCTTGATGAGACAACACACAACGAGCGAGTTTATCAGCAACTCTCTGAGCAGACGACACGAAAGTAATGTGCCGCATCGCTTTGACATCCAGGTACTGTAAAGTCAGTAGTATATGGAAACGGTCTCCAGGAATAGTACCTGGTACCTGAGTCGAGTCGAGCCAAGTCAAGCTGGTTCAACCAAGTGGAAACGTGGCATAATTTAGTTCAGTGTCTCTGAAATGTTTGGTGTTATTGGACACTATTGTTATTGGGCACTGGTGAGATTTTGCAGGTTGTTATGTTGTGCTCTTACACACACTTTCAGGTCCCTGAAACAGTTACTTTTTTGCATGATTTTCATTCTGATCCACAAACTTGTGTGAGACAGGAGTTGTTCTGTGAAACTGCCAGACCACAGTCAAATGTAGAGTGAAACGGAATCAAAAGGCACGTATACCAGACCATTCACTGGTCTGAACAGGTTTGAGAGCAGCAGCTAAATGCATTTTAGCTATCTGCAAAAAAGCCCTTCTAAAGCCGTCATTGTCACTTTAAATGTACACGACTGATGGAGCATTTTTTTTGCTTTACCTTGCTGTCAGACAGTCCTTTTCAACAGAGAACTGAAGCTGAAAGCCACGAGACACCTCTGAGAAGAACAGTCATTTTACCTCACACACCATGGGTGTATGCCGCTGCCTCAGCTGGGTAGTTTGTTTTTCTTATTGCATGTCTTTTGTTTCTTAATGTGTTAATTTGATTCCAGACTAACAAACACACTAACCAATCAAGACAGTGGTTGACCAACAAGTCCTGTGTTCTGCGAGGTAAAATTACTGTTTTTCACAAAGGAATCCAGTGGCTTTGAAAAGAGCGATATAATGAGCTCAGCACCCCATGAGAAAATGAGTGTGGTTTCACACACTCCCACGAGTGGGCTGGAGTTGGCAAAGTGATGATTTAAACCAGGGAAATGAAGTAGTGAAACATTTTCATCCAATTTTCATACATTCATACATGTCAGTATTTACAGCATTGTTTTGTTTGTGCAAAGTAAAGTTGTATCAGAAGCCGTTCATGTTAAAGTGAGAAGTACATTTTTAATCCTTAGCATCAGATTGCAGTGTTTAACATTCAGTGCATGCCAAGATATACGGCACATTGTTAACATGGCCTGCCTCGTGTCAAAGATCAGACCCTTTCACTTGTTATTGAGCAATAACTGGAAAATGTGACTGTAAACCATTTTTATCCCTGTCTGGATAATGAAAAGGCTCCATTTTTTATCAAGCTTGAAGATCAAAATGTGCTCCAGCTGCTGTGACTTCCACTTTATCTGCTAGCCCTGCAGGCGTTTCACATACAGTGCTGACAATACAGACTTAAGACAAGGAACTCCTATTAAGTAACTGTGGAGCTGAAAATGTTCTTCGCTAATGAAACGTGACATTTCGGAGGTGCAGCCGGGCCTCTCTCTGTCAGTAAGCGGCGGTTTTGACCAAAATTAGCCTAACCACCTCTTTCTCACTTCACTTCATGCTTCATGTCCCAAAGGAGTACATTGGCCGGTGATAATGACACGGCTGCAAAAAAACTGTCATCTGATATGGTGTCTGCTGTCACATAATGGATGTTTGTTAAGCTCTCCTTTCACAGCAGGTTTTGGCTCCATCACAAGATCAACACACACAAGTACTGGAAGTGTCTGACTCCATTTAATGTCAACAGTCTCAGACAGGATGGGTGAAGACGTTTTGCATATGGCTCAGCATCAGTGTTACACTGAATAAAAGTCTTCTGCCTTCAGAGTGGGCCAACATCAACCTTAGTGCTTCCTCTCTTTGAAAAAACCTGAGTAGAAAGCTCAAATGAAACATGTGTATTTTTCTTTGTTCCGCTGTGCTGCTCACCAGCCGACTCTCAGACCTGGCTGCGGCGCGTTTGTTTCTCTGGCTGTGATTATATTGGCTTAAGACCAGCACACCGCTCAGTGTTTTTCTTGTTTATGCTTTAGTACGTGTATTTTTGGAGATACTGAAAAATGTCTGCATGTTGTGCAAAGAAGACTGCCATGAAGAAGTTTTCCATTGACTCAGCTCTCAAGTGTTTCAGATGACTGTTTCAAGTCAGGCATGTGTTTGTGTGTTCACATCTGCACATCTGCTGCAAAGGAAAATATCAGAAGCGCTCAGTCTCCCACAGCAAACTTACAGCAACTTCTATGTTCACAGGATTAAGTTCACGGTTTTCAGTGGTTTTAGGAAATACCGATTCAGTTAGTCTGTTCAGCCCCATTACAAAAACAGATTTACTACCTTTAGTCCGACTGATACTACTGGGTTTGTTTCTGAAACAGGGTGACTTCACAGAAACAGAGAAAAACAATATCGCAGGCATAATTAATCCTGGGGGTTGAAAATAGGTCTGGACAACATGGGTCTAAATACAGGTTTGGTTGAATGGTGAGTTACAATGTTTATCTAAGTATTTTTTGTGAAATGGGATCATTTTCTGTTGTAGCTAAGGCTAAACAAGATATCACAAAAACACTCTTATCGGTCAGAGTAGTGGTTGAAGCACATTTTGTACTCAGGGTTTGAAACAGTCACTTTAAGGGGTAAGATTCTCAGCTCTAAAATGAAGCCAGTGCAGATGTATTTTTAAGAATAACATCACAGATGGACACTGGGGATGTCTCCAAAAAGCCATTGTTCCCATAGACTTCGAATGATACTTTTTTGTAAAAGTTCTAAACAAATAATTTTTTCCAAGGCTTGTTCTGGTCTTATTCTTCTCTAATCTCACTATTCATCTTTATTTTTTTTTCCCCATTCATCGAATCTCAGGTCAAGTTTATTTTTATAGTACATTTACCATAACGTAAAGTCCTCAAAGTGCTGTACGAAGATAGGTAAAAATACAAGATATGATAAACAGTAAAATATATTGAGATATAAGATAGACTAAAACTGATAAAAACATATAATAATAGGATAAATAGCATCACACAACAAACAGAAGATAAAACAAATAAAAGTCCCACACTTGTATTAAAAGGTCAAATCGAAAGCTTGGATGTCTGTCATGTAGATTTGATCATCAGGTCTGTACTGAGTCAAACTTTAGGAGTTTGTGTTTATTTAATACAGCTCTTTTTCCTGACAGGCAGTTCAAATGTATTTATGATAACTATGTTCCACTCAGATTATAAAATGGCTTTGTTTCACAAAGCTTGATTGACTTTACTGCATTGGGAAGCTAGTGCTTAGCATTAGCTGTCGTCAGGCTCCCATAGCTCCTTCTGTCCAAATGGTAACTTCTTAGCTCTGAAACACCCAACATGGAGTTCAGAAACCAATGGATGACTTCATAGGTCCTCCATCCACAAATTAAATCCAAACTATTGGTCATTTACTACATGGCATATAGAAAAATAGGACCAATGGCCCTGTAGCTTACCGGCCAAATTCAAAGCTTTGGGAAATGTATCCAGCTGCCATTTATTATCACCCAGTTATGTGTATTTATTATATTACAGAAATAGCCCATGTTTTAGTCATATTCCAAATAAATCTGTAAAAAATTCAAATTCCAACTTGATATCATTGATACTTAATGATTTATTGGATCAATCCACTTCCTATCTCTTATAATGGGAAAATTTTACAAAGTCGCACCAAATCCAGAATCAGATCCGGATCAAAATAATTTCACTAACTTTTGTTGACATCATCATAAAGAAGCTGTGTACCAAGTTTGAAGTTAATCGGAATTGTAGTTTCGGAGAAGACGACGATTGAAATTTTTGTAACAGACGACAGATGACGACGACAGACGACGACGACAGACGACGACGACAGACGACGACGACAGACGACGACGACAGACGACGACAACGGACGCCGCATGACGACAATAGCTTACAGCCTGTTGGCCAGTAAGCTAATAAAAAGGACCAATACATGGAGTGTATGAGATTAATTGACCTCCTTTAAAGTTAGTTACACTGTGCAGAATGGAAGATTCACAAGTAAAGGTTGTGAGTCTGTTTTAAACTGGGAGTTAGTGACTTTAGCTCTGCTGACAGGTCGAAGTCACCTACGTCCATGGTAAAACCGATGATCTGCATAGAGTTATAGGTCCAGTTTTCTGTGAAAGTACTTACAGTCAATCTTGAGTTCTTCAGTGTTCTTCTTTGGCTCATCTACCAACCATATGCAACTGTAAGGCTCAGAAGTTAAAATAATTTATGTTGAAGGAATGTAAGGTTACAGAGAACAAGTTAATTTATGTATTTGTTAAAATATATTGACAGTGTTTACCCAAATAACTATTTACATTTATGTTGCAGAATTATTATTTACACATATACACATTTAATTATTTTTATTTGTGGTATATAAGCAGCTAAAATAACCTGTTGAATGTGCCTTTTCTAAATCACTTAACATTTAGGTACTGTTAGCTCCTGATTGGCTGGTTCGGTCATGTGAGATGATGTTTTTCAGGAAGTGCTGTGGTAGCAGTTACGGTACATGAAAAGTAAAGCACTGTTGTGTGAGGAAATCCATCTCCATCCTGCAGTCTCATTTTATAGAGAATGAACTATTAACCACCAACAGACCCTCACGTTACACAACTAATAAAACAGCTGATATTAGACATTTAGACATCTGGCTCATAGCACAACAGAAAATCTATCACAATCGTCATGAAAGCACAGATGTATGTGCATAACTGATATAGAGCCCTTAGAAATAACCATTAGTCAAGTATAGGAAAGAACTATTTTCCCATTAGTTTAAACAGGTTTTTCCAAATAGAAAATAGATTCAATAGAAAATATTTTTTCACAGTAATTGACAGAAAATTAATAATCTTAACCCGTAAAGATCCAGTGCTACTTTGGTGGCTGCTCCCAAATATTTTTTTCTCTCTAACCTACGTAAGTGATTTAATTTAAGTGATTTATCACCATGTATTATAATATGACCCTCTGTATTTTGCATTTTTCATTGAAAATTAGATACTTTCTTATATTTAATTTACTGATCATGTAGATCAGGGGTCACCAAACCTGGTCCTCAAGGGTATCCTGCATGTTTTAGATCAGGTGTGTCAAACATGCGGCCCAGGGGCCAAATCTGGCCCGCCAAAGGTTCCATTCTGGCCCGCGGGATGAAAGTGCAAAAATGAACCTGAACAGTCCAGGTTGTCCAAATCCTTTTGGTTCAGGTTCCACATATATACCAGTGTGATCTACAGTAAAAATAACAACACAATAACCCATAAATAATGACAACAAATTTTCTTTGTGAAAAATTATGTGGAAAAAATTGAAGTGAAAAAAATATTACACTGTGAAAATATTTGCATTTACAAAACTATTCTTTCACAATAAAATGCAAATAAATACATAAATAAAAACAAAGACGAACAACCTGAAATGTGCAATTTGAACAATATTCTGCCTGTTCCTAAATGTTTTGTGCATTTATGGATCCACTGTGATCTGGAGTTGTGTTAATAATAAGAGATGTGATATTGTAGAAATTGTTCAAATTTTAGTTCCAAACTCCAAAATTTGAACAATATTTTGTCTGTTACCAAATGTTTATGGAACACTGTGTGTAATGTACATGTATAAATAATAAGTCGAGCCATAATATTGTTAAAATTGCACTAATTTTTCAAATGAAATTTCTGTTTTTTTAGGTTATTCACATCTTTTTTGTAAAATGTAAATATTTTCATAATTTAATTGGGATTTTTTTGCAATAAAACAAAAAGAAAAACTTGGATTTGTCATTATTTATAAGTTATTAAGTCATTATTTTACTGATCTGGCCCGCTGCAGATCAAATTGGGCTGAATATGGAACTGAACCAAAATGAGTTTGACAGCCCTGTTCTAAAACATAGAGAAAATTTTGGAGTTGAAATTATTTATATAAAATTATGTAATTATTTTACTGGTTCGGCCCACTTCAGATCACATTTAGCTGAATGTGGCCCCTGAACTAAAATGAGTTTGACACCCCTGTTTTAGATGTTTCCCTCTTCCAGCACACCTGACAGCCGTTATCAGACTTCTGCAGAGCTTGATCGTAAGTTTATCTTTTTTTTTTTTTTTTTTTCGAACATGCAAAGAAAATAAAACAAATCAAATTAAAACATAAAATAACATTTAAATGGATAGAATCTATCTTCAAGCACAAACAAGTCTGAATTTTGCATGGTCAAAAAAGAGTAGGAAGTATGAACTTATTTAATCCTACCCCTCAGTGCTTTTACACCTTTATCGTTAACTTTATACAGCAATCAGCCTATACTATTTCCCTAATTTTAGCATCGTACCGCAACAATGGATAATGCAGTAACTGAATTATCCACAACAGTATGTTCATGTCAGTACAGTCATACAAACAGAATCAACAAATCAAACATTTTCTTCAATAATTACAGCAGATTTATCAGCACAACTTCATTCATAAACAAACAAGCCTCATTGTCATTATTAAATACTGGACCTCTCAAGAATCAATTCTTTATATCTTTTTTTAAACTGAATTATGTTTGATATTTGTTTTATCTCCACACACAATTTGTTCCACAGTTTTACTCCACAAATGGTGAAATCATTTGAATCAGGTGTGTTGGAAGAGGGATACATCTAAAACATGCAGATTAGTAGATCTGGAGGACCAGGGCTGGTGACCCCTGATGTAGATGTTCATAAAAGTGCAGAGTAAAGATGAGGGTTATTATTTCAAATACAGAGAAAACTGAAGAAAAAGTGACTTTTCCAGTGATATCAATAACTGAATATAAAAACAAATGTCTCCAACCACTGTCATTTGTCACTTTACATGGATTTTACTCATGAATTAAAGTTGCAGATGACAGTGTTGTTTCTGTGTTCACTATGGAGCCTCTGAACGTCCAAATTGATCATATCTGATGACCATGAAAAGCTGACCAACTGTATTTTACCTGAATTAATTCAACATATTGATAGGTTTAGCGGTTCAGAAGATATTAAACATTTTTGATCAGTAGATGATTTTGGTAGCCAGTGGCCATTTGGGTCTTTGAGGGTTAAATAAAAGCACTATATTAAACAAGTGATTGGCAGCTGTAATAACCAATTGCCTTCACGTACACAACATAACTGCTCTATCTCCTAATCATATTATTTTGGCTTCATGTTTCACTTTCCTATACAGTCTGAAGTAGCGCTGTGTCATCCAGTTTTACATTCAGTCTATAGAACAGAGGAGAACGCTGCAGGAGGAGGGGGTGTTTTGTAGAATACTTGCTGGTTTTTCCCCCTCATTTCTGCCTACTGAAGCTTTAAATAACATTATTCTGTTCTCCATTAGGTTCCTGTAAACTGTCTTCTGTTAAACAGAGAAAACTGTTGTACCTGAATCAGTTGATATTGAATAAGAATTGTCTGTTTATGAAACTAAAGTGCTTTGCAGCTCAGTAACCTGTTAAGGTGTGTTGAATTATTTGTGTTTTGTTAGTTTTCAGTCTTCAGCTCTATTTGGTGACATCCTCTTATTCTTCCTTGTATTTTTCGTTATGTGAAAACAACCCGGAGTGAATAATACCAGACCTACTTTAAAAAATCTGACATCGACAGCAGCCCAAGAGGTCTGGAAGGAGAAGTTAAGAAGTGCTCGCTTTTTGTTATTTGTGCGATATTAAAATATTCGACTTGGACTGTATAGATAAAAACTTGATAATATAATATTCAGTGTAGTAGCGTAGACACAGACCACAGTGCGTCTCCAGTGGTCCAAACAACACTGTTAGATACCATCTTCTCTGTGGTCAGCATCTTTCTTGACACGTTCTTCCAGACTTGGCTGGGCGGCTGGCTGGGTCCACACTGTGTGGTTTTGTTGGCTCTGCTGGGCGATGAAGCTTGAAAGTAGTGTGCGGCGGTGGAATGAGGCCAGAGTCAGGCCGATGATCATCAGGCTGGTGATGATTGTTGCTGATTCAGTATCTTAAGTGGTTCTATGGCGGGCCACCCAGCTGGTGTGACCACACAAAAACCCAACAGCACAGATGGTCTGTGGAGTTAACTCTAGTGTACAGCTCAACGCCCGGGCAGTGGTTTTGTGCTCAAATGAGAGTGTAATGAAATACTCTTAACCTCTGTGACAAAACATGTCTCTGTTTATTTGTGTTCATGTTGTTGTGGTAAGTTTGAGACTAGTAAGAGGCAGATTTTGGATTGATCTCCCCCAGTAGATGTTTTCCAAAGCACAGAAAGTTCTCTGTAGGGCTTCACTGTGGGAACTATTACAAATACTAAAATGGCCTTTTGCCAGAATAATATGGTTACAATTATAGAGCTGTTTGACATCAATCACACTGATATGATCCACATTTAAATCTGTGCACCACACATTTTTCTGGTGGTAGAAAAATTAGTTGGTCAAAAATTAGTTCTTGTGAAATTTTCAGATCAGAGACACAGCACATCACTACATTGTGGTTGACTCTAAAAATACACTGTGTCAGATCTTGGTTTATTAGGCCTGCTAGTGCACTTTGTCTAACTCTGTTAATGACTTAAACCAGTTATTTTTATTTTTACCAGAGGTGATTTCTCACAGACTGCAAGGGAAGCTTGGCTTCCCCTAAAATTACTCAAATTAAATGGTCAAATTTGTTCGGTTGTGTTGACATTTCATTGACTCCAAATGTGTTAGAACACGTTCATCTCACAGACGAGTTCGTTCAGAATCAGCTTTATCACAAATCATCAGACTGGATGTTGTTCACTTCTCCTCCATTCCCGTGTCTCTGTTTTCTCATTCGATCTCTGCTCAGTGCATTTGTCCGTAGACGCTCTGCGTCCATGCACTTCAATGGGACTGAGTGGAACAGTTTTTTTCATTGCCTAAAAACTGGACGGTAATTGGATAAATGCCACGATGTTGTCCCGCACCCGGACGCTCAGCGTCTCTGGGGATGAATGGAGCTGTGGGCAGAGCTCAGCCGGGCTGGACGCCGAGCTTCCACGTGCTGATTGGAGGATCAGTTGAAAGGTTGAATCCCATTTGATTGACAGCTATTTTCAGATCCACTCCTTCACTGACACAGTTCAGTTTAATACCGTCGCACATTCTGCTGTGAAATCAAGAGAGAAACCACTACGAAATTACTCGTTCATTTCTTGCACTGTAAATAAAACACACTCATTGTACTTCCTTGTTTCAATTTAACATAATTTCAACGTTTTCTTGTTTCAGTTACATAATTGAATCATTTCTTGTTCAGGTTTAATATCGTTTTGTAGATAGTTAAATCAATCATACTGTTGGCTAGGTCGGAGTGAACTAGCAATCAAGTCCCTGGAAAAGACACCTACTTTGAACGATAAGGTCACTGACCATTTTCTTAAAAAGGAATGGAGGGCTGAATTTATGTTTAAATAACTGGACCATTTTTTTCGATGTAAGCCAACATGAGCTTCCCCTGTCTGAAAGACGAGCAGGCGCCACTGATTTTTAATATCTGTAACTGAGGTGCTGAGTGCTTCTCTCTTTTGGGCTCTTTCAACATCGGCAAACAATATCAATTACTGAGCTTTTGGAGCATAACAATATCCCACATATTGGCCTGTTAGATGGTCATACTGACAAGCTAAAAGTGGCCAACCTCCTCTGCTCCTTTCTGTGAGGTTCACATGGTCCTGTTTTACTTGAAATGACCTCATTCCGACATGCCAACACTCAAACATGAGCAGGAGGAGCCAGCAGGGCTCATGTTCTTCAGTCAGGGCCATAAAGTTAGTTTATGGCACGCATGTGAAAAATGGTAATTGAGAGATGTCTGTTTAAAAGCAAGGTATTAATCCCAACGATGTTCTGGTATTTAGTTGGAACTGTTTCCGATGCATGCTGGAAACTGAAAGGTTTGCAGTTTTAAGTGTTTCATGCATGCAGTACAAGGAAGAATGGAGTTTTTCTTATCCTCTTTAGTGAAAGGGGATTGTTATTTCACAACAGTGTTGGAATTTGTTTTTCCTTTACTTGGGTAAGAATGGACTTTAAGGCTGAGTTTATTAGAAAATGTTCATTCATTCTTTAGTTGCCTCTTGGAACAGGAGTATACGGTCAACGTAAAGATGAAAAAAGTAAAAAATGAAATGGAGTTTGTCAAGTGTGAGATTGTTTGTCTGTATTGGTTACACAGGGACTTTGCATTTCCAGTTTAGTATATCACACTTGTGCATGTTTGTGTGCATTGTGCTGGAGTTACTCATTTTCTATGCTACTGACTGTCTCCATTTCCCACAAGGATATTAAGAGTCTGCAACACATTTTCTCCTTAGATTTTCTCTTCTGCTACTCAATAGTTGCAAGAGTGTGCAGTTACCATTAGCTTAAGATTCCACAACAAACTTCATATTCACTGACACCAACTGAGAACATTTGTTGCTAGATTTAGCAACTTTTCAAACTGCTGTAGCAACTTTTATTTGTCTTCAAAAAGCACCCAGCAACAATTTTAGTTTTTAAAATTTGTTTGGAAACTTTTATCAACTTTTGAAATGACATGAAATAATTTTCCCTCTCATACAGTCACGAAAACACACTTTGTAGCTGCAAAAGTCAGTGTTGCCAACGTAGCCGCTTTGTTGCCATATTGAGCAATTTTTCAGACCTCTAGTGACTCTATCAAAAACCAAGTAGCAACAAATCAATCAACTTTTTCTCTTGTCATTGGAGACTTCTGAAGACTCTGACACAAAAGTACATATCATTTTTTAAGACAAATCACTGAATATAAATCACTAGACAGTTTTCTCTATTGTCTCTTTTTGGTCCATTTAGATCATTAATGTACTGAAAATTAAAAATGTTATGGTTAAAATTGTTGATGTTTTACTTGTTGTATGCGCTTAAGTAGACTGTAAGGTTAAAAAAACAAACCAACCTGAGGAAAATGAAGCTAAAAAATAAACAAATAAATTGGATCACTTTAGCTGGGATAAAGGAGGAGGGTTGGAACTGTGACACCAAAAAAAAAACCACGAACTGAAAGAGTTTGGTGTACATTTGTAGTTCTAAACATATTTCGGGTGTTTCTATTCTCAATGTTATTCCTCTCTTTTACATCATTCATTACAATTACATGCATGTTTCCAGTTATGCAAATTAGGTGCAAGGTTATTATCGTTAACGAAAACTAACGAAATGACAAAAACTAGAATTGAAAAAACATTTTTGTTAACTGAAATAAATAAAAACTATAATTAAAAGACAAAAAAAAACCGATAACTAACTGAAACTGTATTGTGTGCTTACAAAACTAACTAAGATGGATAAAAATTATGGATGAAATTACCTTTGTTTTTGTCTTTGTCAGTGTCAGATTGATACAAAATCGATTTATTTCCCTCAAGCAATTTTAGCTGCTGACACCATATGATATTTAATGGTCCGTCACTTGTGTTCACTTGTGGTTTCCAGTCGTCTTCTGGTCCCCACTCTACCTGGAAACATAGAGACTAAAGTTGGGAGAAAACAGCAGAGTCCTGTCTGGGATTTATTTGAATACGACGACAGAGAAGAAGAGAAAAGATCTAAAGAAACTAAAACTAAACTAAAACTAAGCATTTAGAAAATAACGAAAACTAATAAAAACTGGCAAACCTGCTCTAAAAATGAATTAAAACTAACTGAATTAGAGAAAAAAAAGTCAAAACTAAATAAAACTAAACTACAATGAAAAATCCAAAACTATTAGAACCTTGATTAGGTGATGACATCATTTAGCAACTTCTAGCAACTTTTAGGACAGATGTTTGCCACTGTAATTACTGAGGAGTTGGCAACACCGCATTGGCTAAACACAGGAGCATGTATAAATCATACGTATTAAACCTTTAATAGACGTTTCTGTAAATGTGGTCGTTATGCCAACTGGCTTACCCTCAACTGTTGTCCCTCAGCAGGTGTAATGATATTCACAGAAGATATAAAATATGTTAAATCATGAACAGCAGTTTTGTTTTTATGTAAGAGTATTTTTTTTAATAAAGTCATTAAAAGCCTCATTAAAATGAGGATTTAAACAAAACAACAAAATAAAAATAAAATACCAAAACAAAGCATGTACTATGTGTACCCTTGCATGTGGCAGCTTTAAAAACATTGTTTTTTTAATAATGTATGTGCAGGTGCTATTTTAGTTGCATTTTACAGCCTTCAGTGGGAATATTAATTATAATAAAAAAAAAGTTCTGCCTCTACTCGCCAATTCATGGCGGAGTTACATCACATGTTGTATTCCAGTCAAACACTACTATTTCTTCCTCATGGCAACAGATGTGAGTCCCATGTTATTTCTGCAAAATATACCATCCACAGTCAGAGCAGGAGACACACACTGAGCCTGGATTTGAGCCTATAATGGAAACTGCTGACACAAACACAAAGACTTTTTTTTTTTTTTTTTTTTTTTGATATCCAATCCTGCCTCACAAACTATCCCCAATACGGTGGCCCAGCTCTGTTTACGAGGCACACTTGCACGCTTAAAGGTCTGTCTCAAGATTACGATATATGACCTATTTGTCATAGTCTGTCTTTCTTTAAGCAAGCGCAGATGGGATGACAAAACCAGATCTAATCAACTCCATGTTCACTGCTCCACTGGATCCTGATCTCAGTTTAATAGGGCATCTAACTGTTTTCTCTACTAATTAGGTTCTTTTTGAGTCTTTTAGCGCCTCAGATTAAAACAGCAGTCTGCTCAGCTAACTAGAATCATGTTATGAAGTTTTCTTTCACCAATTAGCCACGCTCCGCTGAAGGAGACCACTCTAATCTTTTTGCATGGTTCTTTTAATGCACAGGTGTCAAACATGCGGCCCAGGGGCCAAATCCAGCCCTCCAAAGGCTCCAGTCTGGCCCTTGGGATGAATTTGTGAAATGCAAAAATTACACTAAGATATTAATAATCCTTTTAGTTCAGGTTCCACATTCAGAACAATTCAATTTCAAGTGGGCAGGACCAGTAAAATACTACCATAATAACATAAATAATGACAACTACAAATTTTATCTCTTTGGAAATGTAAATGTTTTCACGTATTTACACTAAAACCAAGTATGATTTTGCAAAAAATATGAATAACCTGAACAAATATTAGTGATGGGACTGTTGGCTCTTTGAAGGGAGTCGTTCAATCAGGAGTCGTTCACTGAAAAGAGCCGTTCAAAAGATTGGCTCTTTTATGTTTTTGGCATTATTTTGACACACCAATGTTTGAATGACTAAATAGGCTACATGTGATGATTGACATTACATTTTAAAGGTGTTTCATTGGTGCGGCAGTAAATATTATCTTATCGTAAAAAAGAATAGTTAGTTCAAATGTGTGGAATAAATCCATGACATGAGAGGTGACATTAGGCAAATGATGGAACTGGACCAAAAACATCACGGTACATTATGTGGACTAGTCTGTAGCCTAAAAATGAAGAAGAAAATAAAACATTTTCTTATGAAATAACATTTTATTCTCCTAAAAACAAGAACAATAAATGTGTGTAAACATATGGGAAAAACTGCACAAAACAACAGTGATTAATCACTGCAAATACTGAAATACCTGAACTGCAGTGCAATTCTCAGAACAAGAACAGTATGTTGGTAAATTGACAGGCAATCGGACACTCCCTCCTTTAAAGAAAAAATAAAAAATGAACGGCTCTTTACAAAGACTTGGTTCATTTCAAAGAGCCGTTCAAAAGATTCAATTCGTTCGTGAACGTCACATCACTAACAAATATGAACAACCTGAAATGTCTTAAGAGAAGTAAGTACAATTTTAACAAGATTCTGCCTGTTATTAAATGTTTTGTGTATTTGTAGATCCACTGTGATGTGTACGTTATAATGTACATGTGTAAATGATAAACTGAGGCAGAATATTGTTTAAATTACACTTATTTTTTCAGTTTGTTCATGTTATTCACATCTTTTGAAAGGATAGTCTGTAGATGTAAACCTGTTCATAATGTACATTGACTTTTTTCGCTCTAAAACAGAAAATTTTGGATTTGACATTATTTATATATTATTACATTGCTATTTTACTGGTTCGGTCCACTTCAGATCAAATTTAGCTGAATGTGGAACTGAACTAAAATGAGTTTGACACCCTGGTGTTAATGAAACACCACTTGTGACCGTTTACTAGTGCTTTTCTTTACTTTTACAGGTTTCTAGTCTAGGAGTTAAGAGGATGATGGCATGCTGAAAGGATGTTTTCAGGTTAGCTTATCAGCAGTTTGTATCATGTTAAGATCTGTGGCCAAGACCTTCAAAGGCCACTTTTTTAGCTGTGTAAGCTTTAGGCGAAGTGTGTATGTGCTCTGGTTGTGTGTATAATGAGGGCATGCCATCCTGTTCAGACATGCAGTCATCCATATGTTAGTTTCTCTAAACAGCCTTAACATACAGATCTGTGTCTGTAAACGCTCTTTTTATCTCTTTTTTTTATGATGAAAAGGAAGTGAGCGCCACTGAGATATTTTCTTATAACATCTAAAATAACCCACTGAAGGTAAACTTAAAATCGACACCATCGTACTTATGATGCTTGGCGTGAAGGGATGATGTATCGAATGTTTGCTCATGTCTTTTGATTTGGCTCCACCGTAACAAGGTCCAGATGTTGTAGAGTACCAGGGCCAATTTAAAGTGTTATAAACCTGTTAGCAGCAAGGGGGGGGAGAGAACACGGAACAGGCATGCGAGGCTAGCTCAGCAATTCAAGGGCCCTAATGTCTTAGTAATTTGTCTCAGTGGTAACTTCCTCTGTTGGAGAGTGTTTACTTGTTAACATTCCAGTTGGCGACTGTTAATGCTGGGGTAGCTGTAAGGGCCAGTGGGGGACACCACGACCCCAGGGCACCCTGTTTGCTCAGTTCAACAGGCAGATTGTCAGAAAGCTACGATCTCAAGTGCCAGGGCTTGTTCTGGAAGTTGGAGCTACACTAGACGATATATACAAGGACAAACATTTGTTTTCATTTAAGTTACACACAACTGCAGTAGAGAAGGCAGTGCAGAACGCAGCAAAGAAAGACAGCTTCATCTGTGTGAGAGTCTAATGTAGTGTTTCTCCACGGGGGCGTTGGGACACTGTCGGGGGGCGTTTGGAATGAGAAAGCTGAGAGGGGGGCGCTGAGACCAAAATAGAAAGTGTTAGTCTGTATAAGTATCAATATCAAGCAGCATGTTCTGAATTTCTGTGACCCCTCTATGGAAGTAAATCTGTCTCATCAGATTTTGAATTATAAAAGCGACTGAATTTTGAGCACTGAATTTTTTTTGCACTGAAGTTAAGTATCTGAATTTTTTGTCTCTGAATTCAACTATGTTCATACATTTTGAATAAAAAAATAAAAAAATTCAGATGTAAAAAATTCAGATCAGACATCCGGGACACCAAGGATAAATAATCAATTCTATCTCAAGTCGAACCGACAGCCAGCCAATCGAGTTATGTTAGGTTGGTCAAGTGACGCCGATGCAGGAAGATGGTGGATGTGTGATCTGAATTTTTTACATCTGAATTGTTTTGCATGTGATTTTTTTTTGCATTTGAATTTTTTGCTTTTGAATTTTTTGCATCTGATTTTTTTTGCATCTGAATTGTTTGTATCTGAATTTTTTTTTCTAAATTTATGAACATAGTTTAATTCAGAGACAAAAAATTCAGGTACTCAATTTCAGAGCAAAAAAAAATTCGGATATTTAATTTCAGTGCAAAAAAATTCAGTGCTAGAAGTTCAATAGCTTTTATAATTCAAAACCTGATGAGACAGATTTACTTCCATACCCCCCTCCCCTCCTCCACAATAAGATACGTTGCGGCACCCCATCTTCAGTGTAATACCTCACTTTTGCTTTTCATTCCTATCCAGTTGTTTTTCATTCCTATGCAGTTTATTCAAACAGCATAGGAATGATTGTGTCCCAGGTTTTAGGCCCATACAAGAGATTAATCCTAGTGCTTTCAACTATATTATGAAAACACACTGTTGTCCATAAAGTTGGAATAAAATATTTTTACCTCTTCTCATGAAATGATTGTAATAATGGGTACGGTTACATGATGTTTTCTAAATCCGATTTATTTTTCCAGAAGAAATTAATTCAGAACTAAAGTATTTTCTCTTCTGTTTCCATGGAAATGTTAAACCTGAATAAAGGTTTACATGAGGTATTAATGAGGTAGATAAGTGAGTAAAAGGGTTTGCGCTGCAGTGCTCACATTGCCTTGTTCTGGCAGCCCTTCTGTTAGCTTAGCTTAGCATAGTCACTGCATTTCCATGGTCACATGTAGCCAGTTTTTTAAAGGTGATTTATTGTCTTTTGTAAGTGATTTTCTGAAATCCGATTCTCTCTAATTATTTCTTTAGATCCGCGACTTACTGCACTCATACAATCGCATGCGCTAAATTAGCTTTGCTTTACCGTTTTAGCTTTGCATTAGTTTTTATTTCCCAACATTTTATTTCTGCAGTAAGTCACATCGCAATGATTTGAGCCTCAATTTGTGATCATATTGACCCCAGTGGACTAAAGGAATGATTAGGGAGAACTGAATTTCACAAAATCACTCATAAAATACTACAGATCATCTATAAAAGCCTGGCTACGTCTGACCATAGGAATGAAGCCATTATGCTAAGCTAGGCTAAGCTAAGCTAACGGAAGGGCTGCGAGAACAAGGCAGTCGGTGCACTGCAGTACAAACTGTTTTGCCCACTTATGGAACTCATTAGTGCATGACAAATGAATGAATAAAAAACAAGTGTTGAACTGTTCCTTCAGGGTTTTCCAGGCTGGTAGATCCCATCAGAATAGCCCACTGGAATGCTTTGGGAAGACTAGACTGCAGTGCATATTCTTCCACCAGCGCAGAATGTGTGCGTCATCACCACAGGACAAGACAACGAGCATGTGCAGAATGGAAGGAATAAAGTCCAAACGGAATAAAGGGTTTACATGTCCCAGGAAGAATTTAGATCGGATTCAAAAGTGGCTTAAACCAGTGACTTTATTCGGGTTTAAATTTAATCCGAACTATTCTCTTTCAACTGGAATAAGGTGTTTACATGGGCATCTGAAATAGGATCTAACCTTTAATCAGATTAAACCAGGAATAAAAGTTGTCATGGAAACGCACAGAATGTGATTTATTCCTGACAGATAATGTGTACCTGGGACTGTAATCAGTGGACCAGGTCAAAGGTGAATACTGATGTGAATAAAAAGGAATAAAAAGATAAATGTGTATGAAAACTAAATTATTTCAACTTTATGGGAACTTTGGACCTGTTATCTAACTTTTTTTTTTTTTTATCTCCCTGAATGTTCCTCTGCACCTGTTTCACATGCCTCTGTGTGGTTGAATGTGTATGTGTTTTGAACCAATTATCAAAACTAATAGTTTCAATACAAGGCCAATTACGGAAATTACAATCTGAAACTTGAACTGCAATTAGATGTAATTTTACTCTCAGCAATTTGTAGATTTGTGTGTAGAGGTACCACACGACAGTAAAAAGAACAAGAAATTATGTGCATTCCCTCTTGAAATGTCGAGACAAATATTCAGCGATTGGCAGCATTTTAATCTATCAGACTGTATCCAGATGCGGCGTGGAAGCACCGTCTTTCTTTGTGACTACTGGTTGTCAGCTTGTGACCATATTCAGCTTTCATATGAGTCAAAATGGACGCCTATGAAGTGAAAGAATTCCTGTGGTAGCCACCCTGTTACTGTATATAACATAGTATTAACACTGTACAAAGGCGCTTCACACAAAAAGGCTCTGGTCTGTAAAGGCTTTCTTTGTGTTGCCATGGAAATTTCCACTGGCGGCCAGGAGGGAGACAGGGCATGCAGGCAAGTCTTATGGCAGGTACATGGAATAAGGGAATAAGTGTTGGATTTGTTTTTTTTTTTTTATTTGACTGAGTCAGAGGCCAAATGAAATACAGCTGCTGTACAGACACTGAACTGTGCTGCCCCCTTCGTTCTCCTTCTGATTCTTTTCTCTGTTTTCATTCTGTGCCTCTTTCTTTGTGAACCCCAACTTAATTAAATATAAAAGTTCAGAGTTTATATGTCTTTTTTTTTTTTTTTACATTAACGCTTAAATTTAGGGGTGTCGCACTCATTTTTGTTCAGGGGCCGCATTAAGCCCAAATTCATCTCCAGTGGGCCGGACCAGTAAAACAGTAGCATAATAACCTGTAAATAATGACGACTCCAATTTTTTCTTTTTCTTTTAGTGCAGTCAAAATTAAATTGTGAAAATATGTACATTTACAAACTATCCAAACAAAAATGATGTGAATAACCTGAAAAAAACTGGAATTTCTTGAAAAAAATAAGTGCAATTTTAACAATATTACACCTCAACTTACCATTTATACATGCATATTATGGATTGGATCTACAAAGGCACAAAATATTTACCCTCCTCAGACCCAGCTATGGGTTTTCTGTCTGCATTTGTGGACAACGGTTTCACAACTTTATACAAAAAAAAAAAAAAAAAAGAAAAGAAAACTGTCTACCGCAAAGGACATTCCATAAAAATTTTAAAAACTGCATCTGACAAAACTGTTGCATCAGAATGTTTCCAGTATAGGCACTGATTTAATTAAAAAAAAACAAAAAAAAAGCTGGTACTTTGCTGACATTTCCTGGGTCTGAGGAGGATAATAAAAGGAAGAATAATGTTAAAATTTCACTTTCTAAAGTTCAGGTTTTTCACATTTTATTGTTAAAGGATAGTTTGTAAATGTTAATATTTTCATAATTTAATGTAAGTTTTTACACTAAAAGGAAGAAAAAAATTTGGATTTTTTTTTTTTTTTTATAGGTGTAATGTAATATTATGTTTTTCACATTAAACTAAGAAAATTTGGAGTCATTATTTATAGGTTATTATGCTATTATTTTAGTTGAGGTCACATTGTTCTGTATGTGGAACTTGAACTAAAACAAATTCGACATCCTTGATTGTTTATATGTTAAGTGTAATTTTTGTGCTTTGTAAATTCATCCCGCAGGCCAGACTGGAACCTTTGGTGGGCCGGTTTAGGGTTTTGGCCCCCGGGCCACATGTTTGACACCCCTGGCTTAAATATTTTCTGACATGTATAATCATCTTACCCTGTAAGTAGGCATATGAAAAATAGCCAAAAGGTACATGGTTTTCATTTGATTACCATCCTCTGCCGTACCTCTTTTTTTTTTGTAGTCCTTCTGGTATTTATTCACCTTAGGGGATTATCTGGCCAGAGTCCAACTTGTTGATTGGCTCGTCCTGGCTGTCGTCCAGCGTCTCAGCTCTCAGCGGGCTCAGATTGATCAGTGGTGTTCTGCGCTGGCTGTGGTTTCAGTCAGCTCATGACATGAATCTGTCAGCGTGTTTATGTAAGATGGTAGTTTGTGCTTAGACAACAAGCAGCCACAATGGCATGAAATATGACACGCAGTCACTAATGAGATGCTCCATGGGCTGCACTGCAGAACTAGATGCTATGTCATTTTATTTGATCAAAGTTGAGCATACGGACAAGTTCATTTGACTTTTTGCTCAAGGGCAGTTCAGTTCAGTATACTATAAAAACAAGCCAAGAACTATTGGCATCCATGATTCCAGCAGTTTTATTGTCTTTCTGGATTATGTATTCTACCTTGGAAGCATTTGCTCCATCATCCGTGTTACCTCGCCTGAGACAGAATTGTTATTCAATCAAAAACCCCTGCAGGGGAACAGAAAGTACACCAGTGACAGGCAGTGGGAAAATGTTGCAACACTGGAAGGAGCCACTGGCGACTCCTGCCCAGAATGAATGTTCACATCAGTTCAGTGGAAGCGTCACCACTGGGGGAACGTAACTGTGTGGGTGTTTTTGCTTCTCATTGCCTGTCTTTACAACCCACTGAAGACAACTTTGGGAGTTGTGCATTATTAAAGGACCTGACAGCTGCACTTATTCCCAACTTTGATTATGATTTTACCAACTTCACAGAGATATATGTTTTATTCTGTTTGGAAATGTGTGATCTTTATCACTGTCCAGGTGACTGAACATTTCCACTGGTGACCACACATAGAACATTGAAATACTATTAGTCAGGTCCTAAATCTATTCTAGACTAAGTCCTAGTCCACATGGAGATGAAAGTGATCTATTCATTTTTTTTGTTTTAAAAACAATTATATAAACATGGAATTATCTCAACAAATGTGTGTGTTTACACAAAACCACTGAAAACACTATAATACAGGGTGTCCCATAAGTCTCCATACATAGGAGACATAATACATTCCATACATATATGGTTCTAACATGTATTTCTTTATATTTCTTCTTTATAGTTCTTCAGCAGTGGAGGACACGCATTGAAATGTGTTCCCGACAAAATGGCAGTCATATAGAGCATATTATATGAATAAAAATGGTTTATGTCAAGAAACATTTATTTTTCCTATGGATGGAGACTTATGGGACACCCTGTATATATATGCCAAGCATGTAAGTCAGTGTTTTTCAACCTTGGGGTCAGGACCCCACGCGGGGTCGCCTGGAATTCAAATGGGGTTGCCTGAAATTTCTAGTAATTGATTTAAAAAAAAAAAAAAAAAAAACTTACTAATAAAAATATATGGTGAGTTGACAGAGACAATACCAATCCATAAAAGACATGTCAAACTGTGAAGCTGAAACTGAAGCACTGTGGTTCTGTTTATCTGTCAAATGTTCATTGTGGTCGGTTTCAGATGCTGCAGCTCTTTCATAATTCATAGTTTGAGTTCTTGTTTGTTCAGTATTAATTGTCAGCCTTGTAAATCCAAGCTGGACTGACTGTACATATCCTGACCAAGCAAAATAAAATTCTCACTTTGTGCAGTAATCTACACCTGGATTTACTGCCTCCGTCCATAATAATATACATTATATAGACTAAATGTTGTCTAAAATTAACATTTATTTGCAACGTAGTATATCAAACCATTACATGATCAAAAACAAATTAATTTTAGAAAAAAAAAAAAAAAGTCTCAGTTTTGAATGTCTGGGGTCGGCAGAAATTTGTGATGTTAAAATGTGGTTATGAGCCAAAAAAGGTTGGGAACCACTGATGTAAGTGGTGCTGTAACACTGCTGCACAAATACACCACAAACACAAATGTTTGTATTAAACTTGTGTGATGTAAACAAAAACAAAAAGAAGAAGATGGCGGCACATTACGGGAGAGGTGTGGCTATGTTGTCATCATTTCAGAAAAGAAGCATATGAGTAGCAAACACAGAAATGCAAGGGTGTTTTAAGATTTGTTCATTCTGGGACTCTGGGATTCAAATCCATGTGGGTTAAAGACCCATACAATAAAAAAATTAAAATTAAAATTTCAAAAACTTTAGTAGATACTCCTAAACTTGTCTCTGTGAGGACGGTTCCTAATTTTTGGACTTATTTGCAGTATATTGTTCAAAACATTTGAAAATCCTCTATAAATGAATTTTTCCCATGATATAGTTCAGCCTATTTGATTTACCAGTATACTGTATTTTTGACGTAGCAATAGCAAAGATATCCAAGTATCATAATATAGAGACATAGAGCTCTGAATTTATTCTCAGCCCTGGGCCAACATGTCACTATGAATGTATGTGACCACTAGAGGCAGTAGTGAGTCACTCTACTGGTCTGTCATGGCACTGAAATCTAATCTTTGATGAAAGTGTCAGAATCTGATAAAGTATGATGAGAACCATTAAAGAAAGTATTTTAAGATTTATATTTTTATTTTGATTATTTATTTATTTTATTTATTTATTTATTTATTAGCAGTAGTAGTAGTAGTAGTAGTAGTAGTAGTCGTAGTATATTTTAAGAGACTATTTTAAATGAACTGACAAAGTGATCCATTGTGTTTACCTTTAGACAAAACAAAAGAGGAAATGGCTGCATTTTTACTTCACTAAATCTAATCATGAATCAACTAATCATGAAGCCCAAGGATGTGAATGCACAAAAAAAAAAAAAAGAATCAAAAACAGAGATGATGATGAGTTTGTGTTGGAAGGAGAAAACTTAATGATACCAAATTCTAGATGTCTGTAAACAGTCTCTTTTACACTTTAATCAGTGAGCGATACAATCTGTTGGGACATAGTGTTTATTGGTGGGTTTGGTCATTCGGGGGGGGGGTTGTGGTACATAACTCCCCCCTGCTGTTCATAGTATGGAATATCAGTACGTCATAACACCTTTAAATGTGTGGAGTTTGCAGAAAAAAAAAAACAACTGCTACACAAAGCTAATGTACAAGTCTAGAGCTATATTTTGAGTGTCTGTAACTGTGGGGTTGAAAACTAGGAGAAGCTAAATAGATCAGCTGCATTTCTCCTTCTGAACAGCTCAATAGATATGACTGATTTTTGGTGATATTTGTGTTAGAGTCTGTGTTGTCCTAGTCTGCTTTTTGACTTTTATTTCAATGCACACAGCACACAGAAGAAAGTGAGGAACTCGGAAGCAAACATTAAGATTTTAATGCAAAAACAAACTTGAGTCCCATGCATAGAAATACGTGTACAGGACGTCATCAGGGATATAGTCAGCTGAGGGTTAGCTAATGTCAACAAACAACCAGCTGCCAGCGCAACACAGACTCCAACACAAACTCTGCATAAGCACATAAGCATGCACAAATCTAAAAAGACAATAGAGATAGATTTAGGAAGAACCCGACACATATGATACTGTCACTATGGCCTCAGCTCACAAACATCACATCTGCTTTGCTCGTGACCCAGAACTTTGAGACGGTCAGCTGCTTGTTTACATGGTGTGATGTTGTCCTTTAAGCAGCGGGTGCTTTGGACTAGTGGGGGCCTCTGATGGAACTCTCAGCACTGCTCCCCACATGGGGCTTTCAGTTAGTACACACGGCCCGCGTATCCATGTCTAGGTCCTCGGCTGGGCCCCTTTGAGGTGGTCGGACATGATGTTTGCACAGGTGTGGGTCTGGAGCACAGAGGCCAGAACCCGAGTACCCCTCTGGTGGTCCCAACCCACCCCTGACAGAGACCGAAGGAGCCTCTTTTGGCTACAGATTTAGCACCATCCCATATTACATGACTTAAAGGGACGCAGATAAGTGTATGAGTGTGTTTATAGCCAAGATATAGTACATGCTATTATTATTTTATTGTTGTTTTATGTGTACAGCTGTTTTATGTCTTTTAATCTATTCTTGTAATTTATTCTATCATTTTGGTTTTATTCATTCTTCTGTATAGCATTTTGGTAGACTGTGGTTGTTTTAGAGTGCTTTACAAATAAAGTTGGATGCTATATTTATGAGCAGAACTTGCTATAGTAATGGATAACATGATGCACTGGCAGTCACCGAAATCTGTGTACAGTGTAGTATTAAATATTCTTTAACCAACAGTCAAAGCTGCAGTTTTTGGTAGATTTTTTTAGTTTAGTTTAGTTTATTTCAGACACAGACATAATATAAAACATATGGAAGAATAAATAAATAAATAAAACACAAATAAAAAATCAAATAATAGAAAATCAAATAATAGAAAAAAAAACAAAACTGTTGTGCCTGAAAGGGAGTAGGTAGAAGCCACTGCTTATCCAGTCCTACTCCCTGATTCCAGTCCTCAGACTGTTAGTGCTTAATTACTTGATATACAACATAAGATTGTGATTATCTATAAACACACCCCTACCAACCTGTATGCCCATACAGTCACATACACATATACAGTATATACATACATACATACATATATATATATATATACACACACACACACACCAGTTTATGTCTACCACTGTACATCAACACACGTCTGCACCCCCATGTTTATATATACACACCATACAATACAACAACCTGACAATCCAAATAATGATCACACCCTTCCTTGAGCCAGATATTGTGAAAATAACATTTCTTTGTACATTTTTTTGAATTTCTGAATATCTGGACACTGCTTGAGGTCTACCACCAACCCATTCCAAAGCTTGACCCCACAGACTGATACACACAAACTTTGCTATTTTTGTATCATTGAGCAAAAATAGCATAATTACATATTGATCACATTTTAATTCAAGTGGTCTGACAAGAAATAAGAATACACTTTAACTTGGTTTTGGGATAATCAGGTATTTTCAGGCAGGTACAAGGGGTAAATGTGTTGAAAAGCTTTAATTAGGCCTACTGGTCAGTGGTCACATTGACACGTCTACCTACTATACAGACATGTCTGTACTGCACTGCCTGTATTGGTCAGCTCAGGCCTTTCTGTATAGAGTCTATATGTTATTCCTGTGTCTGCACAGGTCTTCCCCATAGACTATAGGTAATTAGTGAACAGAGAAACTGGGGTGCAGTGTTGATATCAGTAGTCTGCAATTTGGCTTTTTGGAGGTAGAAGTGACCATATTTGGACAAAAGGGTTTAGGGTTAGAGGTAAGCTAATGCTAAGCACTAGCTCATTGATACAGAAAAGTGGTAAACTTCTATTTGGTAAAACCTGATAACCACAATTAGAGTCAAACTGTCTGTCAGGAAACAATATATTTTGTTGTTTTAAATAAACTCAGTAGACCAGCAACCTGATGGACCACCTGATCACTTATTATAGGGATTAAGTAAAGTAAGTTCTGGGGGAAAAAAAAATATTGACATTTTGATTTTATGCTGCATTTCCACTATGTGGTGCCGGTTCAACTCGATTTGACTCGACTCGGCCTTTTTGTGTTTCTATTACATAAAAGAACCTGCAATCTAGTACCCCGTACTACTTTTTTAGTGCTTGCACGGCCGAGGTTCCAAAACGGGTGAAGAGATACTTAAATGTTACGTGTAAACACTGCAGACCACTGATTGGTCAGAGAATGGTCTCTGCGTCATTGCATCATCAATGCATGACATGCCATTTTAAAAAAAAACAGATTCAGAAGTTTATCGTAAATATAGGCTAATCCATGATGACACTGTGGTCGGTCGAGGAGGTTCAGACATTTCTGTCCTTGGTGGTCGATAAAAAAATTCAGCATGAGCTTGATGGAGCAACATGCAACTAGTGAGTTTATCAGCAACTCTAAAAGCAGACATCACAGAAGTTACATGCAGTGTTACTATGACGACCAGGTACTCTAAACTTGGTAGTATCCTGTAATGGAAACGGGTCCTGGAACAGTACCTGGTACCTGTGTCGAGTTGAGTCGAGCTGGTACCATGTGGTGGAAACATGGCATTAGAGAAAAGTGGAGTGTGAGTGTTTAGGAACCGGGGCTTTTTGGAACCAAACCCAGTGGCTGTGACCAGTACTACAACTTTCAGATACTTCCACATTGACTTTGTTTTGGAGCTGAGGTCCTTGCCCTTTATTATTGCAGAATGTCAGCTGCTTTATCTATAGCAAGGGTGTCAAACTCATTTTAGTTCAGTTCCATATTCAGCTAAATTTGATCTGCAGTGGGCCGGACCAGTAAAATAATAACAGAATAACCTATAAATAATGACAACTCCAAATTTTTGTCTTTGTTTTAGTGTAAAAAAAAAAACAACAACATTAAATTATGAAAATACTTTTAGAAACTATCCAAAAAAAAAAAAAAAAAACCTGAAAAAACTGAAATTTAAATTAAAAAGCGTAAGAAAATTTAGTGCAATTTTAACAGTATTATTCCTCCACTTCTCATTTGTCCATGTGCATTATGGATCAGATCTACAAAGACACTAAACACTGAGGAACAGGCAGAAAAATACTTAAAATTGTGCTGAATTTTCTTTAGACATTTCAGGTTGTTCATATTTGTTCAGGTTATTCACATTTTATTGTTACAGGATAGTTTGTAAATTTAAATATTTTCATAATTTAACGTTATTTTTTGCACTAAAACAAAGAAAAAAAATTGAAGTTGTTAATTCCAGATTTTTTTTTGGCTTAATTCAAGATTTTTATTTTTTTTTACTTAATTAAAGAATTTTTTTGAGTGTTAATTCAAGATTTTTTTTTTTACTAAATTTGAGATCTTTTTTGTCTTAATTCAAGATTTTTTTTTACTGAATTGAAGATATTTTTTTTGGCTTCATTCAAGATTTTTTTACTTAATTGTAGATTTTTTTTTACTTAATTGAAGATTTTTATTTTTTTTTTGGCTTAATTCAAGATTTTTTCCTTAATTCAAGCTAAATTTTTTTTTCCTTAATTCAATTCAAGACTGTGGAAATTTTGCACTTTACAAATTCATCCCACAGGGCCGGACTGAACCCTTTGGCAGGCTGCATTTGGCTCCCGGGCCGCATGTTTGACACCCCTGATCTACAGTATATGCCCGATTCTTGCCAGTAAACCACTGCACTTAAAATGACCAGGCATTTGATATCCCATATTATTAAGACAGTTTTTATTCCTAGTGTATATTTCACTGTTTTGTTTTTGCTCAGACTAAACCATATATTATATACGTTCTGTCTGACGGTTTATTTCAGGTTTCCACAACTTCTTTCCTCCGATACTAATGTGATTTAGACTCTGTTCCAATAACACATGCTTTATCGTGTGTTGTGAATCCATCCCAGCTGCCCTCTTGCTCTGCTTGCCAGAGGCTACTTGGTCAGTTCTAATGAAGTCAAGTAAACATCCTGGCTCTAGCAGAATGTTTAGCATTGTATCATACGGTGTTAGTGGCGTAAAGGAAGTAGTTGTGGCCGAGTAAATATCTGTGACGTGGATGACCAAAACATGCACTGTCCTGTGGTTTTAAGGTGGCATGGTAAAGCAATGACAGAGGAGGGGAATGTACTGTTGTGGTTCCTCTGTCGTATGGTTAACACATGTGCACTGTTTTTAAAAGTTTCAGAGTGAGTCTCTTGCCTGTTCATGAGTACAAATGTTTTCAATTGATACTTGGCTGAAGAAAGGCACAGCATGTCCCACTTCAGACATTCAGGACTAAACTTAGTTAACAAATGGAAAAAAAAAAAAAAACACCTTATGCAATTTCATTTTTTCAATGAAAACCTCTGCTTATTTATAGTAATTCCCAGTTCCAGAGTTACTACTGCATTTTAACCTTGCTGTATGTTATTGGAATGAAGCAGACTTCCTGCATACTGTACATTTGATTTCTGACAGATGGTCTGTTGTATTTTGCAGGGATTCAGGAGGGAACAGAGTGCACCAAATGTAAAAATGACTGGGCCTTGAGAGCTGCTATTGCGTTGCTGTATGTGCTCTGCGCCCTGCTCACCATCGCAGTGGCTGTCCTCGGATTCAAAGGTAAGTCTGGAGGGAATTCACACTGAGTAAATATAAAGGCACTTTTTACCATTTTTATATCAAAAGCAAATGTGGACCTTCATAGAGCATTTTACACTGAGATCGAAGAGAAAAATCCAAGTACATTTTGTTTAACATTCATCACAGAATTAGAACAGGGCAACTGTGGCTACATATGTAGTTTACCACCACCAGAGGGAGAATGTGAGAGCGAATGAATAATGGATCAATAATGTAAAGCGCTTTGGGTGTCTAGAAAAGCACTATATAAAATCCAATCCGTTATTATTATTATTATTATTATTATTATTATTATTATTATTATTTAACCCTTTCATGCATGAATTACTAGTACCTTAGTCGAGATTTTTTTTTCCTGAGTGTTTTTATTCCACTTTAGGCATGAAAAAAACACTGATTCAAATATCAATTTCCATGTATGAGTTTCAATTTTGTATCATATTTGATACATCAGGTCTCAATGCTCAAATATTATTTTTGAACAAATAAATCATAATATAAAACAAACATGTCCAACAAATTGGTAATTCCTTTTCAAAATTGCCAAAGTTCTTCCTCCTTCCTCATTAATGACAGTCTTGTAGTGTCACTGGAAAGGCCTCTGGTGAATGAATTCCTCCCCCTGGTGGATTATCTGTGTATTGCATGTATCCAATTGTATACATCAGGTTTTTCAAGAAAAACAATATCATACTGATCATCTAGAGGGCTTCAAACCTCATGTATCAAATATGATACATTTGGCGTTATAGGGTTAAGAAAACTTTTAATTACAGTCTAATAACAATTAGCAACTGATTTACACTCAAACATGTTAGTGCAGATCAGGTTTATCAAAAACAACAAAGTTACAGTAATGGGATGAATTACAGTGTATGGGATGATGCACAATCATCCACTGTGTGATATGCAACTAAAACAACAAAACCCATGAATATACAAGAGAACAACTGGAGAAGAACTGTCCACTGGAGTGACCACTGTGCATGAAAGGGTTAAATACACTAGGAACAACTGGGCTTTAAACTCATACCGTCCAGCTTCTAAATCCAGTTTCCAGACTCTTCTTCTATAGATAGTTAAATGTGATTATATTCATTAAACCAGTTTAAATGTGATTATATTCACTAAACCAGTTTGAATTGATTATATTCATTAAACCAGTTTAAATGTGATTCTGTTCATTAAACCAGTTTACATTGTTACCTGATAACACTATCAAGACATTTCTTAATAGATTTATTTAAGGAAGATGGATATGTGTAAATAATCTTAAATTACTAAAGCATACAAGTTATATAATCAGAATTTAAAAAATAGAATAGAATAGAATAGAATAAGTCTTTACTGTCACTGTTAGAGGAACAATGAAAAGTTCAGTTCTGTTTAGCAGCAGATTCTGAAAGTGCAAAAACAGAGATTGTATATAACAATTATACTCAACATATATACTGAAAAATACTGACAGTATACAAAACTACAAAGAACTGCTGAAATATACAAAAGGCCAGCTCCATATGACAGATAGAAGAAATATATACTACATATAAAGCATATATTTACAAGGTAATAAAATATATATACACGGTAAATAAAAAAAAAATACTAATCTCAGTAGAAGTAGATTCCTGGAAATTGTGAGTCAGTGTTTCATTCCCCTTTTATCTGCTGTGGTTTTCTCTGTACTGTCCACTGTTGAATAAAGGCACAATAAATCTCCGACAGAAATGAAAGGGTCAGTGATTAAAAAGTTATAATCACTTTCTATTTTTAGTTTCGCTTCTCCTCTGTCCCTCTGTTTGCAGCCTTTCTCTGTTTGGGGTTACGTAAGAGCCAAACTGTATCACTGACAACTGACTGGGAAACTAAATCATCATCAAAGTTTTAGTTCAGTCTAAGATTTGCAACTTAGTGACACTCTTGACAGACTCCATTGTTTACTCTTTGCTGAAGTGATATCTGTCGGAGATTAGCCATAACTAGAGTTTGAAAAACATTTGTTGTGCAACACTGTCCTCACTGCAGCTCATTTTAGCTGTTTCTCCCTTAAGACATAACATAATCCATTTGATCCAGAATAGTGATGCTAAATAGAAACAGAAAAGAATTTCAGATATCTAGGTGGCCATCAGTATGGAATGTATTTTATGTATTTTCCAGACTTACAGTCTTACAGATATCTGGCTCCGGTCAAAATATCTTTGAGAGCAGTAAAATCTCCTTCACATGTGCCCTTGCTATGTGAACATTCTGTTTTTAGCAAAGGGCATATTCTGGACACACTACTGTTATACATTGTCGGTGTTGTTAGTATTGTTGTTGGTTTCCAGATTTGAGTTTATGCAAGCATTTCACCCATGTGATTTTGATGGTTTGGCTCTAATGTCTACCAGATGACCATGCAGTGACGACCCCAGTTTAACCACTCTGAGCTTAGTTTATGGCTTCGTAGCAATTTGTTGTGTCATGAACCACAGGTTGACTCACAAATGGCTACAACTGTCCAAAATAGTTTGGGTTTGCCAGGAACCAGTGAAGTCTGGACTCAGTATGTTTTTCTGTACTTTATACTCTTTACCACAAATACACTTTCACTATAGTTGTGGTAATAACATAGGTACAACTTCGTAGCTGTGTTAACGCACATGTTCCTCTAGTTAACCTTTGATAATAGTGGGCTTTGTTAAAGGGTCCATTTAGCATTTATATATTCAAATATTAAAACATGACCTGAAATTATATATTATATATATACCTGAAATAAGTGTAATTTTACAATATTCAGCCTCAGTTTATCATTTCCACATGTACATTATAACGTACAGATCACAGTGGATCTACAAATACACACTAAACATTTAATAACAGACAAAATCTTGTTAAAATTGTACTTAGTTCTCTTAAGACATTTCAGGTTGTTCATATTTGTTCAGGTTACTCACATTTTTTGCAAAATTATATTTTGTTTTAGTGTAAATACATGAAATATTTACATTTACAAAGAGAAAAATTTGGAATTGTCATTACTCATATGTTATTATGATAGTATTTTACTGGTCCTGCCCACTTGAGATTGAATTGGTTTGAATGTGGAACCTGAAATAAAGGGATTGTTAATATCTTAGTGTAATTTTTGCATTTCACAAATTCATCCAAAGGGCCGGACTGGACCCTTTAGCGGGCCGGATTTGGCCCCCGGGCCGCATGTTTGACACCTGTGTTGTAATGCAACTGTCCTTTGCTACCCAGTTTGGAATATCAATACTGCGTAAAACCTCTTTAACAGCTGGTCTGTATGCAAAGACAAGCCATTAAAATTCAGTGCTATTTTACATTTTACTGAACTTAACTGTTCATAAATCAACCGTTTTCACATTAAACGCTGACACTATTCAAAGACGTCTTTCTGCTCTTGTGACACTGATCTGAACATATTTATTTAGCCTAGGAAAGGTTGGATAACTGCCTATTTATTGCTCATAACTCAGGTCACAATAGGCAATCAATAAGCCTTACTTGAATAAGCAGTCTTACATAACTCCTAATGCTTTTCCAGTGTGGGATGTTGGCGGCAACAGAGAGGGTAAGGATTAAGAAGGTCTGTCAGAGAGGGAAGACGGCAGCGGTGGAGACTTTTCTGTCCTTTATATGTGACATTTTTTCTGCTATTTCCAATATAATATTCAGCAAATATACTAATCTTAACTTGATGAGGGAAAGTTGTGGGAAGTGTTAAGATAAACACAGCTTTTTTCTGTCCTTGGAAGACACGAGCATGAAGATTCCAGTTGAAAACTCCACTTCCCAGCAGGCTGACCAACAGTTCTTTGAAACTGGGCCTATGTGTTTTTGTTTGTCCCAAGTGCATGTTATTGTTTCGTGTTATTGTCATTTCTGGAATGATAACAGTGAAAGCTCAGGATGTTTTCCAGTTTTAGACGCCCACATACAGACAGAAAAACAAATTGTGCAGGATGGAAGATAGACAGCTACACAGATGTGAGGAGGAAAGAGAAAGTGGAACCAGAACATGGTGTTCATTATGTGTGCTGTTTATACTCATGAAGTGGAATTTATGAATGTATTCTGGAAATTGAGATCCGTATCAATCAATAGTTCCTTAGTTACAGACATTTTAGGGAATTCTTCACCCTGTTGAGCATCCAGTTTGGTCTTCAGAGAGAATGAGGGCAGTAGCTCCCTCTGGTGTTCAGACATTTGATTGAGGAAATTCAACATAGTGTGAGTTTCTTCAGATTCAGATTCAAGTTTATTTGTCATTTCAGCATATAAAAAAAATACACAGAAACAAAATATTGTACTCAGGTCCCCAACTGTCAGCAGCATTTAGTAAAAATAGTATAAGTTACTGATAAAATAATAAAATACTGACATAAAAATAGCAATAACAATAACACCCCCTCCTAAAAATTACTTATAAATAACTAAAAAAAAGTTTTATTTATAAAGTGCACAGCAGTAAAGTGCCAATTTCAAAGTGCATTCTGGGCTCAAGTTCAGCAGGAGTTCATCATTCTAACTGCCTGTGGATAAAAACTGTTTCGGAGTCTGGTGGTCCGAGCTTGGATGTGCCGTAGTCTCCTTCCTGATGGGAGACAGGTAAAAAGTCCATGTGCAGGGTGGGTGGTATCTTGGACAGTTTGAAGGTCTGTTAGAGGTGAAAGAAATAAATATGTCAGTATCACAACAAAAAATCCATCTATATCACTTCAATCTGTGCATCCTGATGTTTGACGATATCTTTCCTTTTTTTTGTTGGTCACAGTGGTCCAGCGAATGGACAACGTCACAGAGGGGATGCAGAATTATGGAGGCAAGATCAATGCTGTGGAGAAAGACTTACAGAAATTAGGTAAGTTGTAATGTTGTATAAATTAGGGAAGCACTTCTGACTTTCCTTTTTTTTTTTTTCTATTTTGCTACAAGTAAGGTTGTGTTTGTGTTTTACCTTTACAGATTATCAGGCTGGAGCAAAGTCAGTAAATGCCACCAGTGAAATCAAGACTTTTAAATCAGATCTGGAGGTGTTACAGAATCAACTTAATGACATTGCCCTCAGGGCGACGAGAAACAGGGATATCCTGAATGAACTTCGTATCACAGGCGATGACATGCAAAACGGCCATGTGTCCCTGCAGACTGTTTTGGAGGGCAATGCTGCCTCACTGCGTGGGGTCAACCAGACCCTAGCCTCTTACAGTAGCATGATTGACAATCTGCAGACAGACACTGCATGGCTACAGTCAGAAATACAGGGTCAAGTTAAAGTGCAGAGTCAAACCCAGGTCACGGTCAATGCACTGAACATCACCCAGGCCCAGCAGCGAAATCTGCTCAGCAGCCTCCAGAAGACTGTTGAAGATGCAGGACAGGCAGTACAGAAACTGAAGAATGACTACCAGGGTCTGCAGCAGACAGCCAGACAGGCACGGGCTGACACAGAGTGGCTCAAAGAAAAGGTACAGAACCTCCAAGTTTTAGCAGCAAATAACTCTGCTCTGGCCCGGTCCAACGGTGACGCTCTAGAGGATTTGGGAGCTCAGCTCAACACCTTGGCCAGCCAGATCCAGAACGCCTCCTCCCTCGCTGAGATTCATGATCAGAGCCTGCGTGAGTTGATGGACCATCAGAGAGATCATGATAATGCCACCTCATCTAAGTTTGATGAGATGGAAGCGCGACTGGACCACCATGAGAATGACATGGACCGCGTGACGGGGAATGTTAGCTTTGCCACACAGCTCCTTGGTGCCATTAGTTCCGACCTGAATGGAATGAGATCCTGCGCTGAGACGGTCATGAGACATTCAGACCTGTTGCTGGGACTGAATAATAGTGTGACAGATGCCCAGGCCGACAGTAAAGACCTCCATGCCCAGCAGGATGAGCTGAGAGCCAGGCTGGACAGAGAGGTCAACAACCTGTCTGTGGTGATGGAAGAGATGAAGCTGGTGGACAGCAAACACTCGCAGCTCATCACCAACTTCACCATCCTACAGGGTAAGCAAAACACATTGGAGCTTCTCTTGAAAATAATGAGCCTTCAATTCACAGAATGAAAGCAAGATTTTTTTTTTTTTTGATGATGTGAAAACCACAGTTATCAGTATTTTCCCATTTTGGAAATGCATGCAGAAATCGAGCAATAAAAAAACCTGTTTGTTTACGTGTGTAGTTTAGAATGTTTTACTGTTTTAAATCACTGTCACAGGGGAAACAGAAGACATTTTATGGGTCTCCTCAAAGCCACCTGGCTCCCTTGACAGAAACATATTCATTTTATTTTAATTCACAGAAAATGTGAGTTGCTGGTCTGTCTTGATCTGATTTTTGTTTTACTGTGTGACTTTTGGAGCCAGTTTTATAAGCTAACAAATGATCGGGGCAGCTTTACAAGTTTAATGTCAATAGAGTACAGTGGTGTAGAAGAACAACTTACTGGCCTCAGATCACCTTAGGAATGGGCTGTCCGAAGGTGAGATAAAGTGGGCTTTGTGAACAGAAACCACTTTACTTAGGTTGAGGGCTGGTACTTCTGGTTGGTTCTCCACACCTGGGGCCATGTTGATCAACTACACTGATAATACACTGTCTCTGAATAAGCAGCTAATACAGCCCCACTTTAAAGCATTCAAACCAACACTTAAATCAGGGTTCCCACGGGGCCTTAAAAAGTCTTAAAAGTCTTGAATTTATAAATCTGCATTTAATACCTTAAAAAGTCTTTAAAAGGTATTGAATTTGATATGGTAGGTCTCAAGTCATGTTGTCATAAACTGCCATAAATGTCTTTAAATGTGTCGGTTAAATGTCCAAGCTGCAAAGAAAGCACTGTTATTCTACTCAGTTCTGCCCATTCCAACCCGACAATTTATACTGAAATTAGGAACCAATTATCACTAATTTTGCTAAATTTTCCTAAATTCTAGGAGTCACAAAATTTTGCCAGTATGGTCATGAAATAGGCATTAAATAATGTTCTAAGTAGTCTTAAAAAGGTCTTAAAAAGTTTTAAATTTAGCTTGTAAAAACCTTTAGGAACCCTGTTCAATATTAAGTACTCATCTGCTGTTACTATTTCAGGTCCACCAGGTCCAAGAGGCCCCAAGGGTGACAAGGGTCCACAGGGACCAGTTGGCCAGACAGGACAGAAGGGTGATAAAGGAGACAAAGGGATGCCAGGAGTGGTGGGACCTAGAGGAGAGAAAGGTGCTGCTGGACCACCAGGTGGACCAGGTTCAAAGGGGGCTTCTGGGGCCCGGGGTCTGCCCGGGGCAAAAGGATCAAGAGGGTCTGGAGGACGACCTGGAACACCTGGTGATAAAGGTGATCCTGGTGCTCAGGGGCTCCCTGGTAGGGATGGACAGCCAGGAATGCCGGGGCCACAAGGGCCACAGGGGCCCAGAGGAGCAGCAGGGCCTGCAGGGTTGGAGGGTCCTCGTGGACCTGTCGGACCTATTGGCCCTCCTGGTCCTCCAGGACTACCAGGGTTACCTGCACCGCCTCCTCAGCTTCCAATGCCTTCAAAGCCCACTCAGCTTCCTGAACGCCCCAAACCACAGGAATCTCCCACGGCAGCAGTTGGACCGCAAGTCTCTGCAACTCAGAAGGTCGAGCCCCTTCCTGCTCCCACCCCAGCACCCGGTGAGTTGTAGGCACAACTGTAGTTGGTTTGGTTTCAGATCATGATCTGAACCAGAGCGACCATCTGCATGCAGATAGAGAGTTAGTTCAGTTTCTTTTCACACAGATAAAATTCAAGCAAACCAAACAGGATTACTACTAACCATGGGTGAGCAGCCAGTCTGCTTACTGGTTAGGTGTGTTTGGGCCCACAGCAAGAAAGTAAAGACAGGAAGAAGTCTGAACTAGTGCATATTTCTGTTCGACACACATTGTTTATTGACCTCAGTTCAAAGCTTTTACTTCTATATCGTATGTCACATCCCAGTATACAAAGCACACTTGGCTAATTTAATATAAATGAACTGCTCCAGAGTTTTTTGTTATTGCAGTTGCCCCAAGTGCAATTACTGTGTTCACACCTTCCCAAATCAACCACATTATGACAGGAAATTCAAACAGTTTGATGTAAAGTCAGTCAAGGCTGCAGGTGTGTAAACACTGTTACATAGGATATAATGTACTGTTTATCCATTCCTATTATAACTTTCATTAAATGATCCGTTGTAGGTTGCCCTGCTGAGTTCAGGAGGTTTGGAAATAGCTGTTATTACTTCTCCTCCGGTTCCCAGAGACTGAATTTTGATGAGTCCTACAAGTTTTGCACCAACATTTCTTCACATATGCTCATTATCAACGACAATGAGGAACAGGTAAATGAAATCAGACCAAAACAGTGACTTTTATGCTTTATTTTAGTTTACTGACTTCAAGTAATGAAACAGAACTGTTAAACAGATTTAAAATCAATAACTGCAGCTATTTAGAGATAACTATCTGATTCTCCTCTGTCCTTAGCAATTTGTGAGAAATGCGATTGCAGAGAAGGGATATTTTTGGCTGGGTCTCACTGACAGAGAAGAGGAAAACGTCTGGAAGTGGGTGGATGGCACCATGCCAGTTTTCAAGTGAGTTAATCAGACAATTTATAAAAAATATAACATGTTTTGAAATGGATGTACAGAATAAGTTTGACATAAGTTCTGCTTTAATATTTTGTTTGATGCTTGAACATTGACACACATTATCTGTTCGGCTGGTAACAGGAAGTGGAAGCCTGGTCAACCTGACAACTGGACCCATGGGCATGAAGACGGCGAGGACTGTGCTGGCCTCATTCATAATGCCAACTGGAATGATTTCTATTGCACTGACAGGATCGGCTTCATCTGTGAACGTGCTGCTGATGGTCTGTACTTTTTATATGTCAGACCTACATGCATGATATCTTATATTTGATGCATTGATGGATACAATGGATAAGGCTGGTATATTCTTTACTGTATATGTTATATTGTCATGGTTAGTTCATGTTGTAAATTGATCTAATACAAGTGTTTTTCTTTTTCCAATGTAGCGTCTTAGACTAGATCAGACTAATTTTGACTTTAAGTTTAACCCATAAAGACCCAATGCCGCTTGTGTGGCTGTTCCAAAATAGTTTTTTCTCTATATTTAACTTTTCTTAAATTATTTTTCCTCCATGTATTATAATATTATCCTCTGTATTTTGTGTTTTCACAGTATAAATTAGGTATTTTCTTCTAATTCACTGATCTTGTAGATGTTCATTAAATCTCAGATTAAAGTTGAGGATTATTTACGGTGGCCCAGAGGTGCAACTGCCCAAAACATTATCCACAATAAGAAAAAAAAGACAACAGCTCAAAAAATTATCCACTATGAGAAAAAAAAGACAACAGCTCAAAAAATTATCCACTGTAAGAAAAAAAGGCAACAACCCAAAAAATTATCCACTATAAGAAAAAAAAGATAACAGCTCGAAAAATTATCTGCTATAAGAAAAAAAAGAGAACAGCCCAAAAAATTATCCACTATAAGAAAAAAAAGAGAACAGCCCAAAAAATTATCCACTATAAGAAAAAAAAGACAACCCAAAAAATTATCCACTATAAGAAAAAAAAAGAGAACAGCCAAAAAATTATCCACTATAAGAAAAAAAGACAATAGCCCAAAAATTATCCACTATATATTATTAAATAACTTATTTTTAGCGCACTGACCTCCACTTCCAGTAGGTTACTTCATTAGCATCAGCCACATTAGCTGAAGGCCTTAAACATTTTCAGCCTATGCTTTTATTTTTTCTGGTGGCCTTAATTTTAAAGCAAGAGACCTTTTGGGTAAACAGCACCCCCTTTAATTGAAAAGGTGGATGATGTTTTTTTTCTTATAGTGGATACATTTTTGGGCTGTTCTCTTTTTTTCGTATAGTGGATAATTTTTTGGGCTGTTCTCTTTTTTATCTTATAGTGGATAATTTTTTGGGCTGTTCCCTTTTTTTCTTATAGTGGATCATTTTTTGGGCTGTTCTCTTTTTTATCTATAGTGGATAATTTTTTGGGCTGTTCTCTTTTTTATCTTATAGTGGATCATTTTTTGGGCTGTTCTCTTTTTTTCTTATAGTGGATCATTTTTTGGGCTGTTCTCTTTTTTATCTTATAGTGGATCATTTTTTGGGCTGTTCTCTTTTTTATCTTATAGTGGATAATTTTTTGGGCTGTTCTCTTTTTTATCTTATAGTGGATCATTTTTTGGGCTGTTCTCTTTTTTTCTTATAGTGGATCATTTTTTGGGCTGTTCTCTTTTTTTGTTGTATAGTGTATAATTTTTTTGGGGTTGTTTGTCCCTCTGGGCCACCGCAGTTATTATATCAGAAGAAAAAGTGTCTTTTTCAGCAAAATATATCATTAACATAACATATACAAAGTGTCTCCATCCATTGTCATCTATGAAATTCCATGGGTTTTACTGGTGGATCAATGTTGTAGAAAATCATAGTGTTTCCACGGTAACTACAGAGCCTCTGAATGTCCAAATGGGTCATATGTGATGACCATGAAAAGATGATAAACTGTATTTACACTAATTATTTCCATGTATTGATAGGATGAGTGGATCATCAGGTATTAAACAGTTTAGATCAGTAGATGGTTTTGGTCCTCGGTGGCTGTTTGGGTCTTTATGGGTTGTATCTCACTTTTTGGCCTTTGTGTAAACCACATCTTACATATTTTTGCTTCCTTTTTGCAGTGACTGTTCCAGTTTTATAGCATCATTCTGTGACAGTATGAGCTGTCGTTGAGGAACTGTTGAAGAGGACGTCATGGGAGGAGGTGAAGGACACGCGGAGGAGTTCTAGATTACTGGACGACTCTGAAGTCAGCTGGGCCTAGCATCACAAGACTAGGACTGATATTCGTCTTAAAAGGCACTTTACAGACCAGAATGGTGCGAAAGACGAACCTGCACAGACTCAGCCCACTAGTGCCTTGATGGAGTGTGTTGTATTGAAGGAAATGCGAGAATGTAGGCATTAACTTAGGCTTTAAGTCATTAACTGGTGCAGCCACTGTTGTACATGTGTATCTGTAAATAATTGTTCACAAAAGACACATTATTGCTTGGGATTGATTCTCATTTTGTGCCATTAATGATTAACTTTTCAATTTTTACACTTAGAAAAAAAAATCTATACACGAGGATCATGTTGTTGATAATGTGTTATTTGGCATTTTACGTTTTATGTGAGAGATGCAGCAAAGGCCCCGGTCTGGATCTGTTATCAGGGTCGCTGCAGTTCGTACTGTCTGGGGCACAATCAACTATTTTTCACTAAATCATCCACAGAAAGACAACTGTGATTAGAAGTAAGCTAAAGAGAAATAGTTACAAGAGCACTTACCCTCAGCAAATGACTGCAACTCAAGCAAATAGAAATAAAGCAAGTTTAAATTTGACTTTCTGAAACTGTTTTAAAGTAGTGAAAGCCATGCTGCTGTTTTATAAAGGACCCTATTTTTAGACTTTAGACCGTCACTATGAGGCGCACATTAAATATACAGTATGTAATTTCTTTGTTAGGTAACCATCATATGTTGATTTATTCATTATGCCAAATAGAGTATGTGAAATATGTTACGTGTTTATAATTTGCATAATCAGTTGATATTACTGACTGATTTAATTAATGCGTATGGACTGAAGAGCAGCTTGTATTCCGGTTCAGCGTTCATTATTTGTCACTTAAATTGCCAGGTTATGGATCAGCCCAGAACACTTATCACAATAAAATGAGGAAGAAACTGTGTGTTCGTGTGTGTCCATGATTTCTTTCTTTCTTTTTTTTTTTTTTTTAAATTGAATAAAAATTCGTGTTCAATACACTAACACCATATCATTAAACGTTTCCTAAGATTTGAAAAAAAAAAAAAAAAAGTTTCTTCCCATGAAACCTGAAGAACAAAAGAAAAGTTGTAGCTGCTTCACAACTTAAGTCAGGCTCATATACAGTTGTGGAAAAAATTATTAGACCACCCTTGCTTTCTTCAATTTCTTGTTCATTTTAATGCCTGGTACAACTAAAGGTACATTTGCTTGGTCAAATATAATGATAACAAAAACAGCTCGTAGTAGTTTAATTTCAGAGCTGATATTTAGTCATTTTCCATGTTTTCTTGATAATAACCAAAATCACTTCAGTTCTTACATCAGTAGCTATGGCACTGTACTGCCAAAAACAGTGCTTTTAGGGATTCCATGTTTTCTTTTCTGTCTGTTTTAGTCACATGATACACACAGGAGTTAATACTTGATTGCATAACCATTGTTTTTGATGACTTTTGAGGGTCTAACTATTTTGTAACGTAAATTACATAGGATTCAGAGTAAAGACAAAATTTACAACCAGAGAAAAAACTTACAGAAAACAATATGAGTATTATTTTGACACCATATCTAATAGTGTGACTCACAAAAGCTACAGTTCTTTTCAGTGTACAAAAATACTCTCTAAACTATAGCTTTAACGAATGTGACATGCCCATAGTCTTACTTAAATGAAATATGAGTAATACACATTTTATCTAATAAAACAAGCTGCTCGTTACCTTTTGCATATATATATATATATTTTTTTTTTGATCGTTTTTTAATGTATTTTCATTGTGCATCTCAGAAATACTATACAAAAGAAAAAGAAAGAAATTCACATTTTATGATATAAGACTTTGTGACACAGAAAGTACAAACCCACCCCCCTAGAGCCAATGGTGACCCCCATACCAACCCAACCCGGATCTCAAAACACGAAAACCAACCAATAAAAACAAATACATGTATATTGATGAAAGAAAATACAATTTACAGACACAAACAGAATAGTGATCAGGAAAGTCATTGACTTGCACTCTTTCTTTAACCATAATATAAACACCATCCCACATACTAAGCATTTTTCCACTGGCTGCATGCATCCGGGCCACTGACCTCCATCGTAACTATATCTAGAAAATAATTGATCCATTGTTGCTGTGATAAAGTATGAGGCGGCTGCCATCTCAATGCCAGTGTTTTCTTGGCTCCAGTGAGGGCAGCTCATAACATACGCCTCTGCTGAAGAGAAAGTTCTAAGGTAGAATCATCATTAAGCAGAAGTAAAGATGGTGATAATGGGATATTAATCTCCAACATAACACTCAAAGTGACAGAGATTTGCTTCCAGAAATCATACACCTCAGGACACTCCCATACATATGTATAAATGATCCTACAGTATTTAGAGTACATAAGTCACACTTAGGAGGTGGAATAATTTTCATAGCGTGACATTTCCTGGGAGTTAAATACATCCTGTGTATAAACTTAAAATGTATTAACTGATGGTCAGGGTTTTTTGGATGTGTCAGTTACATTTTACATTTTGAAGTTATAGTATAGTATAGTATAGTATAGTATAGTATAGTATAGTATAGTATAGTATAGTATAGTTACAGTATTGGCACTGACCAATGTAATTGTATTTCTGAATTAGGATCATTTAGATTTTGATGCTTTTACACATGCAAAACTATTTGTAACACTGTGTTCCATCACCTTCCCTTTTTACTAGACTTTTTAATCATTTGGGAAGTGAGGACACTACTTGTTCCACTTTTGCAACATTATTTTTTGTTCATTCTGACTTATTCCACTTTTGCTTGGAAAAATAACATTTTTTAACTGACTGGCAAGTCTCTAATGAAGTTTAGTACAAAGTGATGAACAGAAACTCATTCCTACATGACTGGCAAAACTTTTGAGATTCCCCTTTCATGCCCAGTTATGACTCCCTCACCTGAAAACTCACACAAGCTCATATTTGTCAGTTAAATAATGGTTCAAGTAAATGTAACAATCACAGATTTCATTTGTCATTGCATTTTAGAAAATGTCCAATGCATGAAACTGTAAACTACTGTTTCACATAAAATAGTCAAACCAATAAAATTAAATCGCTAGTACTGAAACTCACACAACACATATTTCACATTATTATCATTTCATTTCAATATTATTATTATTATTATTATTATTATTATTATTATTATTATTATTATTATTATATAGATTATCGTATTAAAATAATCTTAACAGCAAATAAGTGCTCAGTGTGAGTATTTAGCACAGAATAGAATAGAATAGAATAGAATAGAATAGAATAGAATAGAATAGAATTCACGTATCAGACCGATTACAATATGGATGAATAAGGTCCCATGAAAACATCCAGCTGTAAATAAGTTGTGACGCTCTATTTTATTTATTTATTTAACTTTTTTTTTTTTTTTACTTGTGACGCTCCCCGTGGACTGATGACCCACTGGTTGTGTCATCGCGATGGGATAATGTCACGTGATCAGCATCACCTGACGATGACATGTTATTTTTTTTTTTTTAATGGAAAGGACAATTTGACGCCTGTAGTTGAAGGTTTTCTTGTGTAGAATACTAGCAGAAGACTGTAGGGCTGTGTGTCTGTGACTGTGAGGTTCTAGTTAATGTAAGCAGTTTATTTTAGACAGGACAGCCTGCTTGTGTTACCCAGAATGCCCCGCTTGTTGCCGTCTGGCGAAGCAGTGACTGTGTAGAATAGAACCAGCCAACAGTATCTGACATTTGGAAAGTTGACGCTACTATGCATTTATATCGTATGAAATAAAACACAGAGGGAAAGACAACAATAGGGGAAGGAGAATTTTTGTCGTCTTCGAGACACCAGCAATGCCTCTCTTCACGACCAACCCCTTTGACCAAGATGTTGGTGAGTAGTCAGAACTGGAGGCTACTTCTGTTCAGGCTAACCGAATTAGCATCAGAAAGCTTTGTTTGTGTTTCACTGTTAGCCTGTGGGCCAGTGTGGCTGATGGTAAATGTCTGTCTGACAGTCTGGATAGATTAAATAGCATGCTACAGTCCATGCTGCATGTTAAAATATCTATTCTTTTTCTGTTTGTTGTGAATTTTAACCCCGGCTAACTCAACTCACCCTATTTCAGATGTAGGCATAGAGCTAGAGATGGCTAACAGGGATCTAAGCTAACTGCTAGCATCCCACAGCTGTGCCATATATTAGCACATTTCGCCATTTGGAACCTGTGTAATGTTTAATATTTGAATTTCAATGTAACAGTCTGTCTTCTTGTTGGTTTTTCGGTTATAGTCGTCGGATACAGATGGTATCATTAGCTAGTTGAAGTAGCTAGCTAGCCACCTTCCCCACCAGTGCTGTACACTGTTCCATCGTATGTTGGCTAACCTATCCATCTGAATAAGGTTACATTTTACAGTTAGGGGAAGTGAAAAAGGATGTGGTTGTCTGTGAAACCCTAAAGCTCTCTGGGTTTCCTGTCCTCCCTTTGTTCTCAGTCGAGTGGTTAACCACTTCATTAGCATGTACAGTGTGCAGGGGGTGAACAAAGTATACAAACACCCCACACGACACAGTACAATACTATAGTCCTCAAAGCGTGTAGTAAACACCTATTTAGTAAAGCTTTTAAAGGCTATGTTGTGACTTTAAAGTGCTTGCGTCAATGGTAATTTTTACTTTGGTTTCTTCTAAAGCAGGGGTATCATACTCGTTTTAGTTCAGGGGCCACATTAAGCCTAATTTGATCTGAAGTGGGCTGGACCAGTGAAATACTAACATAATAATATAAATAATGTCAACTCCAAACTTTCCTCTGTGTTTTAGAGCAATAAAAGTAAAATTATGCGACGAAAATGTTCACATCTGCCAGCTATCCTTTAAAATAAAGTGAATCAGATGAACAAACTGAAATTTCTTAAGAAAACTAAGTGCAATTTTAACAATATTATGTCTCAGTTAATCATTTAAACATGTAAATTACAACGAATAGATCACAGTGGCTCAACAAACACACAAAACATTTAATAACAGGCAGAATATTGTTAGAATTACACTTCAGGCATTTCAAAATGTGCATATTTGTTGAGGTTATTTATCTATTTGTGAAGTGATAGTTTGTTTTAGTGTAAATACAGTAAAATGACATGAAAATGGTTACATTTACAAAGAGAAAAAGTTGGAGTTGTGAGTATTTATAGGTTATCATGATAATATTTGACTGATCTGACCCACTTGAGATTAAATTGGTCTGAATGTGGAACCTGAACTAAAATGATTAGTATCTTCAGTGTAATTTTTGCATTTCACAAATTCATGCCAGGGGCCGGACTGGACCCCTTTGGCGGGTCGGATTTGGCCCCAGGCCACGTGTTTGACACCTGTGTTCTAAAGAAAGATGGGATTAAGTAGTAATTGTCTGACAGAATTGCTTGAATCTATCATTAGTTTTGACACCTTTACCCCTTCTATCAAATATTTTTTTCAATGTACCATACAATTTATTAACATAACAACTTGCTTCCTCCAAAATGCCATGACAGATTATTGGTTTATGCAGCTTTGCACTTGAATCAACACATTTTGAAACAATATCAGTTTCCTCAAGGTGTATTTTATTGCAAAGCTGTTGTATTATTAGTCTGTTTAGTTGAACTTTCATCATGAATCTAGTTTTGCTTGTGAATTAAAATATTAGACAGTTAAAAGGTCTACCCTATAGGGTCATAGGTTCCATGCATCTTGAGGTGAAAAGTCTTTACACATGTACACCAAGGAAAGTCTACAGTGATCTTATGTATTAATAACTGTAGATATATATACTGTACAGAAATCATTAAAGCATACTGTTGAAAAAGAAGCAGGAATAGCCTCTCTCCACCACGTGTTAGAATTGTTCTTTATTGTACTAAAAACTTGGATTAGCAGCGATTACTCTCTCATTCTCATTTGATTGTTGGATTTTGAAATGTACCCAAAAGGGAAGTTTTGTCATGATTTGCTTTTCCAAATAAACAAAGAATGGAAAAAAATAAATAATAAAGCATACTGATGATCATCATTGAATAATTGACAATCAGTGTGTTTCCTCAAGAGCATTTAGACAATAAATAAACACTTCTAACTCATGACGGAGACTGAAGATTGTGAGTCACATTTTAACTTTGGAAATGAGGAAGCTCCCAACCTTTTTTTTTTTTTTTTTTTTGCCTCAAATGACAGAAAAGGCCATGGAAAATACTTTTCTATCACTCTTAACTGTTGTGTTTTTTTCCTGCAGAGAAAGCAACCAGTGAGATGAACACAGCTGAGGACTGGGGCCTCATTCTGGACATATGTGATAAGATAGGACAGTCACGCACTGGGTTAGTTAACCGTCTCATTGTAAGCCTGACACACAAATATATTTATCGGCCATTATATTTATTTAACCTTTATTTAACCAGGTTAGTTAGTTGAGAACTGATTCTCATTTACAATAACGACTTTATATAAATGTCATTGATACAGAAAGGATTTGATACCTTAATGTGAGTTAACATCAGAAATAACTATTTGTACAGAGCACTTTATTGTTAATTTCTTTTTCTTTGATGAATTTGATCAAATCAGTTTAAGTTGTAACATATTTTTGGGTTTTTCTTGCCTTCAATTGACCTTCACAAATCTTAAATGTCATAATGCTACAGGCCAAAGGAATGTCTCCGCTCTATAATGAGAAGAGTGAACCACAAGGACCCCCATGTGGCCATGCAGGCACTGACTGTAAGCAGACTACAGTATAAACCGCTATTTGACCTCACTTAGAAACCGTTTTTGAGATGTGAGCTAGTGTTATAACTAAATTTATCCTGTGTTAATACTTTGTGATCATGTGTCCTCACAGCTCCTTGGTGCTTGTGTCTCAAACTGTGGGAAGATTTTCCATTTGGAGGTTTGCTCCAGGGAGTTTGCAAGTGAAGTCAGCAATGTCTTAAACAAGGTATTCATTATCCTGCCCCCCAAAGGGGAGGCAAAGGTTATTGTTTTTGGTCCATGTTCTTTGTTTGTTTGTTTGTTTGTTAACACTCTAGCAGCAAATTTCTTTACTGAATTTATACCAAATTGGGTTTATAGATTCCCAGTGACCCAGAATAGATATGATTGCAGTTTGGAAAAAGTAGGCCAAAGTTAATTTTTTTTTTTTTTTTTTTTAAACATCTTTTTTTTTCCCCATTTAGTTATAATGGGCGAAATTTCAAATGTCTATAAAAACATCAATTTTGTTTCAATTGACTTCAAACTTGGCACATATATAGAGGCAATTGTAATGCTGACATCAGCGCACGCATAGACATGATGACATCAGCTGGATCGATGCCAAAACAAGCTACAATATGTGTGAGGGGCAGGGTTTGCTGTGCCTGGCACCACTTGTTTTTGTTTTCATTCCTTCATATTTTTCATCCCTATTCATTATTTCTTATAATGTGAAATAAGGCCATACTGCATCAGGCGTCTTCTCCTCTTGTGTCTCCAGGGCCACCCTAAAGTATGTGAGAAGCTGAAGGCTCTGATGGTGGAGTGGGCGGAGGACTTTCGCAATGATCCCCAGCTCAGTCTGATCTCAGCTATGATCAAGAATTTACGTGAGCAGGGTGTCACTTTCCCTGCTGTGGGGTCCCAGGTGGGTGCACAAATCAAAGTGACTGTAAAATTTGTGTGTTTTAACAGTTTATGTCAAGATAAACCAAACAGGGTTAACTTTTATGCTTGCTTGTTTCAATGTTTTATGTATTTTTGCTTAAGTCACTTGATTTCTGCTAGTCATCTGCAAAAACCTGTGATGATGTTTATTTTTTGATAGGCTGCAGAACAAGCCAAAGCAAGCCCGGCTTTAGTAGCAAAGGATCCCTCCACCTCAACAAACAAAAAAGAGGAGGAAGACTTGGCCAAAGGTAACTATGGAAATCAATAAGTTGACACCAAGTAATGATTTTATTGATCTGAAAATCATTTATTATCAGACAGTTAATGGCAGTACATGATTCAGCCTGTAGCCATCTTTGAAAAAGATCTACTCACAGAGTCACTGTCTTTAAAAATAGACACACCAACACTTTTTATGCAAAGGTATAAATCTGGAATAGCATTTTGTGGTCACACAGTCACGTGTAACTGTCACTGTTGTGCAGCTATTGAGTTGTCACTGAAGGAACAACGTCAGCAGCCACAGACCTCCCTATCGAGCCTTTACCCAAGCACCTCCAGCCTGCTCTCCTCTCACAAGTCTGACGGCAGAAAAGTCCGGGCCATCTATGACTTTGAGGCCGCCGAGGACAACGAGCTCACCTTCAAGTCAGGAGAAATCATCACCATCCTGGACGATAGGTGAATTTCCAACCAGACATTCTTATAAATGAGTAAATACGCACAGCGAACACATGGTTTTGGATACACTGTCCCGTTACTCATAATTTACTAAATAACCATATATTTTTTTCATATGAAACCTTCCTGGATCACTCATGAGATTAACATTCACCTGCTGAAGTGTTTTTTTGTCATTTCTGTTCACATCTGATGGTCTTGTTCTTTTTTCAGTGATCCTAACTGGTGGAAAGGGGAAACATACCAGGGAGTGGGGTTGTTCCCTTCTAACTTTGTCACCGCTGACCTCACTGCAGAGCCAGAGATGAGTGAGTACATACAGCCCACTCTATCTGCTTAATGCCATCCCCACTTCTGCAAAGCCCCATTTAGTCCATTAGCAATATTGCCTTATTGATCCCATGTGTGTGTGTTTTGTTTTTTTTTTTAAATCATAAATCAATAGCCAGTGAAACAATGTTATGAATGCAGCACAATAAGAAATTCTGTACAGGTATCCTTTATTTTTTATTTAGAAGTATTTTAATAATAATTTCCAGAGTAATAATACAAAGCGTGTTGTCCTGCTTTGATATTTTTCCTCTCTTTCTGCTACATGCCTTTAACTTTAGTGCTGCAAAGGGTTCAGCTGTGTTAAACACACCTTAGTGCTTCCTTCTATCTAGTCCATGCTGTGTCATGTCTGATGTGTATATATAACCAGGGTTCCCGCGGGGTCTTAAAAGTCTTTAATTTACAAATCTGCATTTTATACCTTAAAAAAAATCTTTAAAAAGTATTACATTTTATATGGTAGCTCTTAAGTTATGTTGCCATAAATTTGTTCACTGGATTGTGTTTAAATGTATCTGGGAAATGTCCCATATGCAAAGAAAGTAACACTAGTCTACACAGTTCCACCCGACAATTTATACTGAAATTAGGAACCAATTATCTGTATCTTTGCAGCCCAGGTGTTGGAGTAAAGTTTTTCTACATTCTAGGAGTCACAAATTTTTGCCAGTGTGGCTGTTAAATGGGCATTAAATTCAGTTCTTTTTTTTTTTTTTTTTTTTTTTTATGGGCTCAGCTGGCCTCTTAAATTCAGTTCTAAGTAGTCTTAAAGATGTCTCAAAAAGGCCCTAAATTGAACTTGTAGGAACCTGTAGGAATCCTGTATAACACACAGTATCTGAGTCGTCTCTATGTACTGTAAATCTCCACATTTTTGGAGTTTTGAAACATTTGAAAATACACTTCATCAACAGTTTGCTGTTTTGTCATGTTCAATGAACAGTCATACTCTGAGGAAGGCTTTTGCCCTCCACTATATTGTTTTTCTCTATTACTGGCTCTGCTTTGTTGGACATAATTTCTCATGTGTCTCTCTTTCATCCAAAAGTACATATTTCTTGTTTATGCCTCGACAACTTTGTGTCCCTTAGTACACTCACCGTGCATGACTGGATCCTGCAATTTGTGTAGAATATATTTTCTTAGCAAACATACCAACAGGTACCCACCATAGCCGTTGCTGTTGTGCTGTGTGTGACTGTTTCCTGTTACAGCATGTTGCACAAAGCATTTCTTTACAGCTATGTAAATGGAATTTCTAGATCATAATAGTTTCTAATAGGATGCAGATTTTATCTTTAATGTGCTGGTGTTTTGTACTTAATAACTTGTTACTGATTGCTACTGTCACGTTGTTGTTTGTTTCTTTTTGCCCCATCTGCTGCTACTTGGAAATCTACAGTAAAGACAGAGAAAAAGTCAGTACAGTTCAGTGAGGACATCCAGGTGGAAACTATAGAGCCAGAGCAAGAACCTGTGTATATAGATGAGGTAAGTTCTACTGTGCAGACATCAGTGTTACATTACAAATTCATTGCATCTAAAATGTGATTTTTTTTTGCCTAATGTAACAAAATATGTTGAACATTGAAATCAGAGCTTAACATACCTGTTGAAGAGAAGTCAGTTTATCTTTTTTTCCTCATGAGTCATAAAAATGATTCTTTTTTATGTATGTGCAACTCCTTTGAAACCATTTAGGACAAAATGGATCAACTACTGCAGATGATCCAGAGTGCAGATCCCACAGACAACCAGTCAGACAGTGTGGAGTTACTACAGCTGGAAGGTAAAATCTATTTAATATGAAAGACTGTGAGTAGAACAGTAATAGACAGAGATTAATGTGGATGTGTGGAATTAATAAGAATTGTTTTCCGTTCAGGTGCATGTAATCAAATGGGACCCCTCATTGACCAGAAGTTGGAGGATATAGACAGGTACTGTGTCCTCTTATAAACTGTGTAAAACATCACATGGATCCATAGTATGTAGTTCAAGAATGTGCCAAGTTTTTAATGGAGGTGATCTAATGCACGTTGTGTTTGCATTTGCGTGTGGTTTTCTATTATCAGGAAGCACTCTGAGCTGTCGGAGCTGAACGTGAAGGTGATGGAAGCTTTGTCTCTGTACGCCAAGCTGATGAACGAAGATCCAGTCTACGCCATGTATGCAAAGCTGCAAAGCCAACAGTACTACATGCAACAACCTGCTAACACAGCACAACAGGTGAACTCCGAACTGTTTATCACTCTTAACTCCTCTTTTGTTGCTCACTCTGTAGCTTTTTAGATTGAATCACCCATGTAATATCCATACTGATATGTGTTCGGTGTGACCGCAGGTCTACCCCGGTCAGCCTGCATCAGGGTCCTATGCCATGAGTGGCACTGGGGTGCAGGGTTACACCGTTCCTATGGAGCAGCTTCCTGCTGGAACCCCCATTCCTGGTCAACCAGCTCCTGGGTGAGTTTCTCACTGACTGTGTTTACATGCACACTATTTTGAAATGTTTGATATAAGGAGTCTATTCTATTTTGATAATTGGAGTGTAGCAATTTCATAATAAAATCTATGGGATTTGCCAGTATTATTCAGATTATATGTCGTGTTTCCACTATGTGGTATCGGCTCGGCTCGGCTCGACTCGACTCGGCCTTTTTGCGTTTCCATTATGAAAAAGGGCCTGGAATCTGGTACCCGGTACTAGTTTTTTGGTATCACCTCCGCTGAGGTTCCAGGACTGGGGACCAGATACTAAAATGTGACGTATAAGCACTGCAGACCACTGATTGGTCAGAGAGTCGTCTCTGTGACCCACTGTTTTACAGAAGATGCAGAAGTTGACAGTAAATATAACAGTAGGTTAATACACATGATGACAGCCCACAAAACTACACCATGGTTTGTCAAGGAGGTTCAGACGTAAAAATTCATCGTGAGCTTGACGAGACAACATGCAACAAGCGAGTTTATCAGCAACTCTCTGAACAGATGACACGGAAGTAATACGCCGCATCGCTATGATGTCCAGGTACTGTAAAGTCAGTAGTATCCTATAATGGAAACGGTCTCCAGGAATAGGACCTGGTACCTGAGTCGAGCCGAGCCAAGTCGAGCCAGTTCCATGTAGTGGAAACGCGGCAATAGTGACATTTTTCATTCATATATAAAAGCATTCTTATTATAATATTCATGCAACGCCTTATCAACTAGCCTTTTTACAGTCAGTTCTGTATGTTGTATGGATAATCGAGTCAACTAACAGTTTGCTAGTGTTGTGCACCACAACACTGAACTTTTAAAGGGATGTTGAAGGAATGAAGGAGGAAACCTGTATTTGTGCGGTTGATTCTTAAAAAATACCTTCTTTGACACATAGCTGCAAGATGTAAAACATGTAGTTCTACTTTTCATCTATACAACAGGAGTGCTATCAGTGCAATATTGGTTTTAATTTGCTGTGTAAATGTTGTCTTTTATATGTGCACACATTCAGTGTTCTGGAATAGTGAGGTGCTATTATGCTCACTAAAGAGGAAACTTCAATGTTTAAAAACACGCAGCTGCTAAAAGAACATAATCCTTGTTATCCCTGCCAGGGTTTAATTTGAAACATGCACTAAGTGCTGCCATTATCTAATTACCAGCTCTGATTCCACTTCCTGTGTTATTAAATAATGTTTCTCTCTTTGCTGTAGTGATGTTCATATGTACATGGGCCAGCCGCCGGTCTACACTGCAGCTCCAGGCAGCATGGCCCCGGCAGACGTTCAGTCTTACCAGAACCCGGCCAGTGCCCCTGGTCCGGCCCCGGCCACAAACCCCGCAGGCCTGACACAGATACCAAACTACAGCGCTCCCTCCGGCCAGAGCATAGCACCTTCCTCAGACGCCCCACAGGCCCCTTACGTGGAGAAAGCCTTGCTATAGGGCCCCCTGAAATCACTGTAATCTTCACGCATACACGTACACACTAAATCACACGCCAGACCTGATCAAATAGTGGTTGTAAATGATTTTTTTTAAATGATTATGTTTTATAAATTCTTCAGATGATCTCATTTCTCATTTTCATCTAATCGGGTAAACTTTGACATCTGGCACACTTCCCCAAAGTTCGTACCTGTAAAGACAGTTACACACTTTGGACCTGATGATCTCCAAAATACTCTTCAGATTTAATCATGACAAAAGCATAGTCCATTTAAAAAAGAAAAAAAAAAAAAGACTAACATTTAAACACTATTGTTGTGTGGGATTTTTCCTTTAATTCTACTATTTGATCATGTATGAAGACGACACACAGGCATTCCTTCAGGTCGTTCTTAACATTAACACTGGAGCTACATACACACTACACACACAGACAAACAGATAGAAACGTTATAGGGGATAAAGGCAGTGGAGCTGCTCACAAACACAGCTGCACCAGTGAGTTCACACACCCGCAGTAGTATGTCATGATTTACCTTTACTTACACTCTAACATGGAGAGAAATCCACAGTATGCCACAGCCTTCTCATCCACATAAACACCCGCAGCGCTAAGTGAGTGGCAGGAAAAGGGGGCGTCAACTTTCATGATCTTTTTAACAGAAAAAGGACTGGATGAAAATAGGCTACTACACTCTGTATATGTTGTTAACTTTTAGAAGTACTGAAGACTGAAGCCACTTTTTTTTTTGTTTTTGGAGGGAAAAGAAACAAGAGGAAGCATGCACATCACTCTTGTAAATACTGTACCGAATTAGTAGTGAAGCCACACGATGGCCTCATGGATGGGCTGTATGTTAGAACAGCTCCTGGGGTTTTTGTTTTCCACAGCCTTAAAGGTGAACTCTGCAGTCACCACGTCCCGAAATCGAGTAAAAACGTCAACGGTGTAAACGCCAAAGACAAAAGAACAAAAACGAGAAATACCTACATGCGTTATTTTGGCATGGGTGCTTTACGTTAGTCGGTACTTTTCCTTCATTGTAACTGAGACTTCGTACTGCAGAGTCCTCCTTTCGGACGTGAGCAGCTGTGCATCCTCAGGCGTGGACGTCGAGGGTCAGTCCTCATTCAGGGGCCGTACTAACAGACCTGTACCACAGACTTGGCTACTAAGGGGCGAACTCGCTGAACCCCCCCCCCCCCCCAGTGTCTTTAAAGCATCTCTTTAGTCTGTGTTTAAATGAATACTATGTTTTTTGTAGTGCATTTTAATTTATGTTTTGATTATTGTTATGCTATTTTAAACGGAGAAGCAGTGCAGGATGTATGTATTCAGAGAAAAGCGGAGTATGTGATATTCCGCCTAACTTAGTTGTATATTTAAATCGCTCACTCAAGAACTTGGACTTTTCTCTCTGTGTTTGATACATGCTTATTGTACTGTAGGGTCAAATGGTAATGTGAAAAATGATCCAACCTCCCCATCTGACCTGTCCTTTCTCAGATCTGTGTTAACACTAAAACATATTCTACCTGAAGGAGAGGACAGCACAGTCAGGACTTGTAGACATCGCTTTACCGGTTTCTTCGTGAGGCTACGTTCACCCTGCGTAGCTTAAGTGTTCTATTCAGATTTATTCCCATCATGTTCTGGTTTAATATTAGATTGCAGTCCTGAACTGACCACAAGACATCACATACTTTTTAGGTTGTTCTGAAGAAAACATGGAGGCCATTAAGTCAGTGTAAAGGAGTTTTATGTAGTGTTGATTTTCACACCAGAACACACCTATCACTACCAAATCCACCAGTGGGTCTTCTATGTGTCCACAGATTGTATCGCTCAGTGAATAAAGTATGAAGCTCATTGTTTAATCACATTTGTATTATGGTATCATCAAGTTGTTTTCTTTAAACTGGTTATTTTGACACTCAGTCAAGATAACACTGTCGTATATTCTTTACGTGTTACATCAGCTGATAGTTTACATTATAGCTGTGTTAGCTTAACCACAGTAAAACCACAAATCACCTCTTTTTTTTTTCCATACGGTGTGAATATATTCACCTCATATCTACGGTTTAGTACGTAAGTGTGTTTGGAATAACTTCAAAGCTCTTTATTCTGAACACTAATGATAGTTTTGGGCCGTTTCTTTACTTTTCTACTTGAAGGTTTCATTTAAGTGGATGAAAATGAAGATGAGGGAAACGGACATCTTTTGATTATCACTCCTACCTACATAGAATTGCGATTAAAAATTGATGTAGACTGACGTAAGTTGAAGAATTCTAAATTGACCGGTCAGATTGAGATAGTTTTGCAAGTAGGGCTGGACAATATTGGAAAAAACTGATATTGCGATTTTTGTATTTTTTTTTTTTTTTTAACCCTGTGATATGGAAAAAATACTCAGAAGGATATAATAGCTGTGTGGCGCTGACATAAATGAGATGTTTCCTCTCATTGTGGCGACAGGTGTAAGACACTGTCGACACAAAACGCACGTTTCAGTATCCATCGTGTAGCCAAAATAATTCCACATAACTGACGTTGCTTTTCTTTTTGGCACCAAGTCTTCATTTTCAGTGATTTTCTCTTGTTTGTTGCTCATTTTCAATGTTGTTACAGCAACTCACTCCATGTGCAGGGGGCGTGGTCTGCTTCGGCAAACTGATTAAGAACGATTGCGATTGGTGGATCGCTGCACGCAGTGTGTCGGGTAGCCAGGTTGAAATTAGATGAGAACACGTCGAGTTCGTTTGCCTCCTACATTGCAGAATCGGTGATGTGACTATTGCGCACTCGTACATTGCGATGACGAAGCTCAAACGATATATTGTGCAGCTCTAATTGCAAGGCACTGATGTGTATATGATTTCTAAACACCGGGAAGTGGCTGTAATATTAAATTCCATGTTTACTCTTCACATTAAGAGAAAACAGATCAGTTTCCTCCAAGTAATAAATAGATTTGGCTTTCACTTTTGCTTGCGGTCTGAACGTAGACTTGTCTTTCAGTTACACTGACGCCTCTTTAAAACATTCAAGATTAAATTAATAAAGATATCTCTCTTTTTATTTTGTCATCTGTTTAACAAAATATGCTCTTTGGGAAACTGTTGATGTTTACAAGTACTGACTGGGTAGAAAATAAGCTGATGAAAGTAAAAATTATTTATCTGTTGTATAATAAATAATGATAAATGAAGGAATTATGACGAAGAAAAGCTTGATTTTTTTTTTTTTTTTTTTTTTTTTCCCCCAATTGCAGGACAAATTGGTGTCATTTCAATGTCTCTTCAGATACAGTATTATCCGTTAGATGTCCCTGTGCCACATAAAAAAAACAAAATAAAAACATAACTCATAACATAAGCTACCTGGGACTTTGCGAACAACAGGCCATTATTCTCCAAGACTGACTTTGCTCATTCAGACAAGGGTTCTTTTTTTATGCTTTGCTGCTTTTTCCTGATTGCAACAAATATGAGAAATAATATTTTAATATTTCGGATCAAAGAGGGCCCAAAAATCCAAGTAGCAGCTTTTCTGGGACCACAGGGACTAGGAGCCAGTTTGTCATCACACGTTGTCAACATGTAAACATCTTGTTGCGCCTCGGTGTTGGAACTGCAGCTCAGATGTAACTTTATTGTACAGGATTAAGATGCTGCCTGTAATTATTATTATTATTATTTTTTTTTTTTTTTTGAGTTTTAAACATCCTTATTGTAAAGGTTCTGTCTAAAATTGTATCCTGCTGTTTGTATGTATTCTTTTAACCATACTTATTAATGGGTATTCACAATAAAACCAGGCCAAATGTACAGAAATATCTGCATTTTGCTCAATTTACTTTTTTTTTTTTTAACCCTTTCATGCACAGTGGTCACTCCAGTGGACAGTTATTCTACAGCTGTTCTCGTGTATATTCATGGATTTTGTTATTTTAGTTTCATATCAGCCAACACAATATACTGCAATTGATAACATTACTGTAACTTGGCTGTTCTTGATGAACCAAATCTAACATGTTTGAGTGTAAATCAGTTCCTTGTTATTGTTATTAGACTGTAATTAACAACAATTTTTTTTTTTTTTGGCATATTATCTTCATGAAGTGACTAGTGTTGGAATTCACTACAAACAAAAAATTAAGGATATTTCTTTTTTTGTGTGTGTGTGTGTGTGTGTGTGTGTGTGTGTGTGTGTCATTTTTGCCATTTGTAAATAAAACTATGTCTGGTCATTAAAAAAAAGTGTTTCAATTCACACACAAGAAAGTAAAAAGCGTTGTGCAAAAATCCCAACTGAAAAAATAGCCCCAAAAATTTTAAATATCCATAACTTTGTGTTTGTAGTGTATGTTAAAATGTGAAAAAACATCAAATTAGCAGCATTTAATGTTTTTATATTATAGTTTTCACACAGTATATCAGTTAATACATGTTTCATTGCTTTAAAAATTAAATACACATTTTTGCAACTCCATGAAAAATAGCTTCATAAAAAAATAATAATGTCATTGTTTTTTTAAATCCCTAAAGAGGAATAAAGAAAAACATCTTGATTAACGTTCTCATAATTCATGCATGAAAGGGTTAAAGAGATTCTGTAGACACTAGATTTATTTTAGTTTTGTTTGTTTTTTTTTATTGTAGAAAACACCTCTCTGCATTACCACTAGAGGGAGACACATGCACATAAGGTTCAACATGGAACTAATGGTCAAAGCATTCTGTAGGTTGAACAAAACACTGAGGCACACATCCTTAGTGAAGAAATTAATATGTTACTTATTTAGGATTTTGGGACACCAATATTATACATGTTTTATTCACATACAGCTACTTTCTGTTTTGGTTTACTAAACAAAAATGAGTGTAACCCATATCTTTATGTAACCCAGTCTTTTATAGATTACATTACATTACATTAGAGCTGCAACCGATTAATCGATTGGATGCTTGAAGTCAATGCAAAAAGTCCCAATTCGATTAATCGACTCCAATTGATTGAAGGGAAATATTCTATTGCAGTTTTCCTGAATTGAAGTTTCTTTGTGCGTCACAATAAGCGTCCGTGTGAAACACAACAGTGGAACCAATGTTTAACAGCAGAGAAATGAAGGAAACAAAGTTTTGATTCAGGAGAATTGTGGTTGAAGGATTTTTTTTGGCTCACTTTGAGTCGATTAATCGGTTGCAGCTCTAGATTAGATTAGATTAGATTAGATTAGATTAGATAGAACTTTATTGGTCCCTCAGGAAATTGAGGTTCCAACAGCAGCACAACACCATATGTACGCATAAGAAATATAAGAAAATAATAATAATAACTATAAAAATAGTAGTGAAAAACAGGTAATTGCACATTGGAAAGTACTAGTAGAAACAACAAATAACAGTAGTAATAATAATAATAGAATGATAAATAACTAATTGTTACAATATTATATACACTATATTAGGGATGTAACGATTACCAGTATAACGATAAACCGCGGTAAAATTGCAGACGGTTAGTATTACCATTTAATTCTAATTATCATGATAACTGTGTTTGATTACTGCACTTTTAGGGGAAAAAACCCTTTGTAAAGATCTGCTTTTATGTCAAATATTTGAGTATATTTTTAATTTATTACAATTTTAATTGTATATACCTAATATATGGAACCAATATTCACTTTTAAAGTCTTTGAAAAGGTTTGTTAAGCATCTGTGTGTTATTTATGCAATAAATTATATACATTTTTCAAATCAGATTTTATATTTTTTTTATGTTTCCAGGGCCTTTTGTGTTTTTATAGTAGGTTAAAGTGGAAAAAAAATAATAGACAGATGATATAGATGAAGTTGTGCTGAAAAAAAACCATCCCAAACATGGGTATAGTAAACATTTGTTTACATAGTATATAAAGGCAAAATCAAAAGGACTGAAAAACGGACAAAATAGGCTCAGACCACTAAGGGTTAATATTTGAATGTTTCTGCAACAGAAGGGACACTGTGCCGATTATTTATTTTTTTTATTTATTTATTTATTTTTTTAAATACAACTTGGTTAAATTATTTCAGTGTGTGTTTAAGTACTTTCTGAACATTTTGAGCACAATTTCAATAATACCGTGATAATAATGATAACCGTGATATGAAATTTTCATATGGTTACATCCCTACACTATATGTGTGTGTGTGTGTGTGTGTTAATCACAGGATAAAAGTTCAAGTGACAACAGCAATAGTACTCACAACAACAATATATAGAAATAATAAGTAATACAAGTATGTAACAATGAATATAATATTAATAATTATTATTATAATAAGCAATAAGAAGCTAAATTGACAACGACAACAAACATAACATTGCACACTGGATACAATAAACTATATTGCATAACTTCCAATGCTTGTGTCCAGTTCATCTGTAGGCACAGTGTCTCCTTGAAATTATGGGATGGGAGTGCTCTTCTTTGTGAGCCTATAAAAAGCAAAAAAAGGTGAGCGTGACCACCTCATTACTTCAGCAGTAAAAGAATACAGCCTCCTGTGCACTGTAAGCATTCTGGGTGTACAGAGTCCAACGACTTGACAAGTTCCTTTAGTGGGAGATGATTGTCACAGTCTTTAGCTCCAAGTGCAAAGCAGCAGCAGCTGGAGTTCAGGGACCATGCCCTCTGGGAAGGTGGTCAAGCTCATCCTCTACGAGGGTCTGCAGTTCACGGCCCTTGTCGTACCGGTGCTTGTGATCATGGAGAGGTTCGCCAGCCTCATACGTGACATGAAAGGACAGGATTTAACAGCCTACTGGTTGGTGGTGGCCGTCTCTATCGCTTATATGACCTCAGTCACACTGCTGGTGTGGGTTCCACTCAAATATGTCATCATGAAGGGCCGCAGGTTCATCACAAACATTTCACAGTGGTGAGTATAGCTGATGTTTTCACACGTATAAAGTACATGGTGTGGTTCCATTCAAACTCAAATAAGTCTTTCAGAGTTATGTGACATGTTCTACCTGTGGTGTAAGGCAGGGCTGTCAAACTCATGTTAGTTCAGTTCCATATTCAGCTCAATTTGATCTGTATTTGTTGTTTTTTGGACCAGGAAAATAATAACATAATAACCTATAAATAATGACAACTCCAAATTTTTGTCTTTGCTGTAGTGTGAAAAAAACGTTCAATTATGAAAATACTTACTTTCATAAACTATCCAAAAAAAAACAAAAAAAACCTGAAAAAACTGAAATTTAAATTTAAAAAAGTAAGAAAATTTAGTGCAATTTTAACAATATTATTCCTCAACTTATCATTTCTACATGTGCATTCTGGATCAGATCTACAAAGACACTAAACACTGAGGAACAGGAAGAAAAAGAGTTCAAATTGTGCTGAATTTTCTTTAGACATTTCAGGTTGTTCATATTTGTTCAGGTTATTCACATTTATGTGTTACAGGATAGTTTGTAAATGTTAATATTTTCATAACTTAATGTTATTTTTTGCACTAAAACAAAGAAAAAAATATAAGTTGTTAATTCTAGATTTTTTTGTCTTAACTCAATATTTTTTTTACTTGTAGATTTTTCTTTTTGGCTTAATTCAAGATTTTTTTTACTTAATTGAAGTTTTTTTTGCTTACTTCAAGATTTTTTTTTAACTTAATTGAAGACTTTTTTTTTTTGCTTAATTCAAGATTTTTTGCTAAATTTGAGGGGGATTTTTTTTTTGTTGCTCAATTCAAGATTTTTTTAAACTTAATTGAAGAATTTTTTTTTTTTTGCTTAATTCAAGATTTTTTTCCTTAATTCAAGCTAAATTTTTTTTTTTTTTTTTTTTTTTGCTTAATTTAATTCAAGACTGTGGAATGTTTGCACTTGACAAAAACATCCCAGGGGCCGAACTGGACCCTTTGGCGGGAGGCATTTGGCCCCCGGGCCGCATGTTTGACACCCCTGGTATAAGGTATTATATTTGAACAAACACACATCATCTGTCTATGAGACAGAAGTTAATGACTTATATGAAATAGTTCTAATGTCTCTGCCCATATATTTAAAACCCATTTTGTATGGACTGGACTCTGTGTGTTTTTACACCATAAGGAGATAAGTTTCACATCAAAAAATACAATATATGTGCATATATTTGCAAGTATAGAATGATCTTTTTACTCTTTATGCCTTAAATTTGATAAACTACAAGTTTTGTAGATCTGTTCATGATTTAGTACATAGGTGTCAGACATGCGGCCCGGGGGCCAAAACCGGCTCGCCAAAGGATCCAATTTGGCCCCTGGGATGAATTTGTAAAATGCAAAAATTACACTGAAGATATGAACAGTCAAGGATGTTCGAATCATTTTAGGTCAATTCAATCTAAAGTGGGTCAGACCAGTAAAATACCATCATAATAACCCATAAATAATGAAAAAAGCTATTTTTTCTCTTTGTTTTAGTGTAAACAAAGTAAAATTACACAAAAATGCTTAGATTTACTTTGACAAAAAATGTGAATAACCTGAATTAATAAGAACAAGCTGAAATGTCTTAAGAAAAGTATGTGGAATTGTACCAATATTCTGCCTGTTCCTAAATGTTTTGTGTATTTGTAGATCCACTGTGATCTGTTAAGTTGTGATGCACACGTATAAATTATAGACTATGGTGCAATATTGTTAAAATTGCTCTTATTTTTCTTAAGAATTTTCAGGTTGTTCATATGTGTTTATGTTATGTTCGAGTATAGTTCATAGATGTTAACATTTTCATTACGGAATTTACTTTTTTCACTCAAAAACATAGAGAAAGCTTTGGAGTTGATATAATTTATCAGTTTTTATCCTATTATTTCACTGGTCTGGCCCACTATATTTCATATTAGGCTGTATGTGGCCCCTGAACTCAAATGAGTTTGATACCCCTGATTTAGTGCATGTAGTGAAGTAAAAAATGCAATATCTGCCTATAAAATGTAAAATATTATTCTAAACAGGTAGGATGTTGTAAATATGTCCAGGATTTGAGTAAATACATTCAGTCAGACTACTGTAGTGATGGATAGAAAAAACACACAGTAATAAAAGAATAATAAATATGAGAGAATGCAGTTCATTCAGTAAAAAGGAGTACAAAACAATTGTCATTCTGCGATGTTATGTGCGACAGATAGGATCTAAATCATCTCTTTTGTTTTTCAGGAGACCCACAGCGTTGGCATATCTCATCCTGTGCACATTTCCGTGCTTTGCTATTTTAATAGTCAGCTCCAAGGTAATGCCGTTAAGACTGATCGATCCTGTCATCCACAGGCACCTGTTGACGTTTCTGTTTGGTCATGCTCTGACGGGGTCCTTCAACGGGCATATTTGTTGTAAACAGTCCATTTGCGACACAAGCTCGTTTTACGACCCCCTTGTGTGTGAGAATATGTTCATAATTATTCACTGAGTGACGTCTGACATGGCGCGCTGCACCACAGAGAAAGAAAAATACAGCTGGTCACCAAACTCCTCTGTGTCCTCTGAAATGTGGCTCTTAAAAGTTGCATTTAAACATTTTCTCAACATGCACAGGAGAGGACTTTGACAGAATACTCGGCCCTTCATCACGAGACTGAAGTACTCAGTAACCCACTGTGGTTGGATATTAACTCAAAGTTTAATACCATCCAATCCACACTCGTCCCTGTACAATCAGCTGGTTCTATGTCCACTTTTCTTCATTTTGAGAAGAAGGAGTTTGTAAATGTCACCTGTCTGATCTGTGATATTTGCAGAGTTATCAATCATCTTTTTGTGTGGAATAGTGTTGACTGTGGAAGGAACCCTAAACATATTGTTCACATGTTCTAAATCTCCATAGGCTTACAGATAGAAGAAGTTACAAATGGACATAGAACTTTCTGATTCCAAGGTCTGGAAGTTGGCCCTGGTCCACATGTTCTATGTCCACCAGAGGACCTGGTGCCTTTACAGGTGTCACTGATGATCCACATCAGGAAGTTCTATGTCCACCAGAGATGTTTTGAAAAAAGTTATGAACAAACTAAGAACGTTTTAGTCAGTGATTACATGGATTTTACACTGATGTCACAAAATGCAACATTAAAAACCATCCTCTGCTGGTGTTTTCCAATCCACATGTATTTAAGGTGGACAACTAAAATGAGCACATCTGTCCTTTTTCATTAACCCTTTCATGCATGAATTATGAGAACCTTAGTCAATATTTTTTTTCTTGAGTGTTTTTAATTCCTCTTTAGGCATGAAAAAACAATGCAAAGGAATTTTTTTTAATGAAAATATTTTTCATGGAGTTACAAAAACATCCACTCAGCTGGACACCATGCATTTAAGTTTTGAAGCAAAGAAACCTGTATTTAAAACCCATCATCAGAAAGTGATATACTATGTGAAAACTATGAAATAAAAACATTTTTAATGCAGCTAATTGCTAAATCGCAAATGTTTTCTCACATTTTTATCATACTCTAATATTAGTTATTACTCATTTCATGGAGATAAAATCCTCCTGAGACCCAGGAATTTGACAGTTTTAGCTTTTTTACATTAACAAATTGTCTTGATTGGAAACTACATAATGCAACAGTTTTTTCAGAAATATTATTAAAATAATTTTCATTTATTTATTGATTTTTTAATGGAATGTCATTTGTAATCCACAGCATTTTTTGAGTAAAACTGTCAAACTTTTGTCCCCTTTAGAGGACAAAATGCATTGCTGGGTCTCAGGAGGATAAGCAAAAAAAAAAAAATTGTTTCAGAAAACTGTTAATGACAGTCTAATGACAATTAGCAACTAATTTCCACTAAAACATGTTACTGCAGATCAGGTTTATCATGAGCAGCAAAGTTACAATAATTGTATGAACTGTAGTGTTTGGGAGGATGCATAAGTGTCCACTGTGTTGGCTGATATGGAACTAAAACAACAAAACCCAAGAATAAACAATAGAACAGCTGGAGAATGGCTGTCCGCTGTAGTGACCAGTATGCATGAAAGGGTTAAAGGTAGAATGGTGAATAAACGTGTTCGGACACCTGGAGGACCTGAGGAAACTGTGTTCACTCAGTTTTCATGGCAAACAACCATTTTCCAGCCATACTTCAATCCTCAAAGGCAGGAGAATTAGTTGTGGAATGGAGGCAAATGATGTGGAACACCATGAACCACCTTTAAGACTGAGGATGGCTGAGGATTGAACATGCTTGGTACACTCATAGATAAAAGTGGATGAATGAGACACATTCTCATTTGAACCTGACACCGGACAACATTGCCCACTGGACCAGAATCTATAACATAAAAAATAAAAATGAGAAAAAAAGTGTATAAAATGCAAAAATTGCATCCAAATTAAATATACATTCACAGATAAAACGATTCTATCAAATCAATGACAAGTCTGTAAATGAGACAAATTCTCATTTGAACCTGAGGCCGGGACAATATTGGCCACTTGAGCAAAATCTAGTACGAAAGAACGAAAGGATGAAAAATAAAACTGATCCAGAAATGACACATTTTGAGTCCAAATGCCTCATACACTCAAATCTAAAATGACTACCAAATACACAAGTTTATCTATGAGCCTCCTTCTCACACCTGACTCTGGGACAGCCTTGCCCGTCTAAAAATGCAACATTTGAACACTGAACTACTTTGAACAAACATTAAACAAAACTATTTCCATGACAGCCCTGTTCAGACCAATCATTTCAAACTTTTCCCAGTATCCAAATGCCTTACTTAAGCATCAAAGGCATAAAGTAAACATGTCTCAGTCAGTTTCAGACCCCCTCCATGTATTTTCTGAGCATACATCTTTTTTGAGTGAATGTCACATGATCCAGGTCTGGCCCCTGATTGGCTCCTCTTGGACATAGAACTACCGGTAACACTTTATTTGAAGGTCTAGTTTATAATGCATTAAGCGCACATTCATAAGACATTATAATGCATTTATAATGCATTATAAAAGTCATTACAACAGTTCATGATCATGTACAACAACTTATACCAAGGTTAATAAAGTATTATAAGTGTATGCCTAATATATTATAAATTCAGCTTTCATATGTTTTATACATCCATACCAAAGCAGTGTGAAGGAATTTATTTTTTTAGGTGGGGAACTTTTGTTAGGTTTTGTCACTGGTCCCTATACCCATCTATTTTAGGGATTTCATATTTATTTATTTTTTAAAAAGTATATGTTTGAATTAACAAAGATTTAGAGCTGCCACATTATTTTTTATTTAAGTATAAAGCAACATGTAACACTTCTATTTACTGTCTCTGTTCTTTTAATGTTTTGTTTTTGCAAAATAAAGAGTTATTCAGAACACTTGGATGTGTAATTTTTGACTTCCACTTTACTCAGAGCCAGCAGATACTGCTCATACGTCATCATACTTGTGTTATAATATCATACAATTGCTAATGTGTTCTGTAACCCAGGATTTGAGATTCTTCCTACAAACACTGTTGTCACTTTGGTATGGATGTATAAAACATAATGAAAGCTGAATTTATAATACATTACGCCTACACTTATAATATTTTATTAACCTTGGTATAAGTTGTTGTACGTGATCATAAACTGTTGTAATGACTTTTATAATGCATTATAAATACATTATAATGTCTTATGAATGTGCACTTAATGCATTATAAACTAGACCTTCAACTAAAGTGTTCCTGAACTACCTGATTTGAAACCTTGGGGACACTTTGGGACACAAACTGAAATGGTTTTAGAATGTCCTGATATGCTTAACTCCATTTTTGCGAAAGGTGGACATAGAACCAGCTGATTCTCAAGGGACGATTTATGTCTTGTGTTGCATTGTAGCGACAAGGATATAAATAAGAAGATCTAACTGTAACGACTTGGCAACAACATCTGTCAGATATATTTATTCATCTTATATTTCTTAATCTTGAATTAAGTAGAGTCAGTGGCATCCTAATGTCTGTGATGATGAGGTAATAAAATCGGCCGGGCTCATAAAATGTGGAATTCAGGAGCTCCTCCTTTTCACTGCAGCCAAATGCTATAATGGAGCTTCATTCTCCAACATTTCTAAGAAGCAGATCAATATTTGTGCTGTTATTGAGCTCACGTTGTCTTTTGTTGTTATTGATCCTCCTATAGGTGCAGGTGGACGGTGGACACAGGCTGGACCATTTCACAGAGTTGCCTGTTTCTCTGGTGCTTTTTTCCCTCATCTGTGTGGATGTAATAGAGAGGATTCGCCCCTGCAGGCTCATGGGACAGTGTAAGGATGGGAGGGGTGGTTGGGATTTTTGTTTTTCTTAACGTTGCACCACATGACACTAAAAGGATTCAACAGAAATACAAAAGAAGCACACCTTTACACTCTTTATACCAGGGCTGTCAAACTCATTTTAGTTCAGTTCCATATTCAGCTAAATTTGATCTGCAGTGGACCGGACCAGAAAAATAATAACAGAATAACCTATAAATAATGACAACTCCAAATTTTTGTCTGTGTTTTAGTGTAAAAAAAAACCCAAAACATTAAATTATGAAAATACTTACTTTTATAAACTATCCAAAAAAAAAAAACGTGAAAAAACTGAAATTTAAATTAAACAAAAATAAGAAAATTTAGTGCAATTTTAACAATATTATTCCTCAACTTATCATTTGTCCATGTGCATTATGGATCAGATCTACAAAGACACTGAACACTGAGGAACAGGAAGAAAAAATGTTAAAATTGTGCTGAATTTTCTTTAGACATTTCAGGTTCATATTTGTTCAGGTTATTCACATTTTAGTGTTACAGGATAGTTTGTAAATGTAAATATTTTCATAATTTAATGTTATTTTTTGCACTAAAACAAAGAAAAAATTGAAGTTGTTAATTCTAGATTTTTTTTTTGTCTTAATTGAAGATTTTTTTTACTTAATTGAAGATTTTTTTTGGCTTAATTGAAGATTTTTTTTGTTTGTTTGTTTAATTCAAGATTTTTTGCTAAATTTGAGATTTTTTTTGGCTTAGTTCAAGATTTTTCCTTAATTTAAGCTAAATTTGTTTTTGCTTAATTCAATTCAAGGCTGTGGAATTTTTGCACTTGGCAAAAACATCCCAGGGGCCGAACTGGACCCTTTGGCTGATATGGAACTAAAACAACAAAACCCATGAATATACAAGAGAACAGCTGGAGAATAACTGTCCACTGGAGTGACCACTGTGCATGAAAGGGTTAAAAAAAACATATGGATTACAAAAATTGTGTATCTGTTTATTTTTGGTAATTTTATTGATTGCAAATTTGTTTTGAAACATCCACTAATTTTGAACAAAAATTTTAATGATAATGACAGCTCATACATCTTTACCCAAATTATGTCACACCTCCTAAACTTCATCAAACCTGGGTTAATGTAGTATTTCAATGTTTCCCTTCTTGCACTGACATAGTTGTGATGCATTTTATCTACAGCACAGGTGTCAAACATGCAGCCCAGAGGCCAAATCTGGCCCACCAAGGGTTCCATTCCGGCCCTGCAAGATGAAAGTGCAAAAATTAACCTGAATGAACCTGGTTGTCCAAATCTTTTTGGTCCAGGTTCCACATACAGACCAATGTGACCTACAATAAAAATAACAACACAATAACCCATAAATAATGACAAGTTTTTGTGGAAAAAATTTAAGTGAAAAAAATAACATTACACTGTGAAAATATTTACATTTACAAAACTATTCTTTCATAATAAAATGCAAATAAATACATAAATAAAAACAAAGATGAACAACCTGAAATGTGCAATTTTATCAATATTCTGCCTCTTACTAAATGTTTTGTGCATTTATGGATCCACTGAGATGTAATATTGTAGAAATTGTTCAAATTTTAGTTCCAAACTCCAAAATTTTTACAATATTCTGCCTGTTACCAAATGTTTATGGAACACTGTGTGTAATGTACATGTAGAAATAATAAGTCCAGGCATAATATTGTAAAAATTGCTGTAATTTTTCAAATGAAATTTCTGTTTTTTTCAGGTTATTCACATCTTTTTTGTAAAATGTAAATATTTTCATACTTTAATTGGGTTTTTTTTTTTTGTACTAAAACAAAAATAAAAACTTGGATTTGTCATTATTTATAGGTTATTATGTCATTATTTTACTGGTCTGGCCCACTGCAGATCAAATTGGGCTAAATATGGAACTGAACCAAAATGAGTTTGACAGCCCTGGTCTACAGGGTGGGTGAAAAGTAACTAAGCATTAAAAACTGGTAATAAAGTCCATATTCCTACTATAAATGTATTGAAACAAATGATCTATGTTCTTTATTACATGGAAAAATGAAAGTAAATCTTTATATTTCTATGTAAGCACCGGTAGTGTCAACCAGTTTCCTCAAATGTGCAGGGATGGAATGAACAACCTTCTGAAGGACGTCTGGGATATCATTGAGAAGAAAATAAGACAATAAGAAAAAAATCATCAGAATCAGAAATCGTCGGCTTCCTGATAAAACCTGCTAAGTGACATTTTTGGTTGGGAATAAAAACCTGTTATCTCCCCTATTATATCTTCAAATTTCAGTCTCCTGTGAAAGTTGTTTACATTCCATCATAAGTACCAACATTAAAGGAACAGATATTTTTTGTCATATTTCAGTTTCCTGTTATATAAACAGTTTTTTGTTTCTCCTGTAAAATTTGCCAAAAGTCCCATAGCAGGTTTTATCAGGAAGCCGACGAAATGCTCATTTGTATTATCTGTTTAAAACATGTTCTCGTCATGATTTCAGCGATACTAAAAATTCTATAAGTAATTTCTAATGCCTAGTTACTTTTCACCTACCCTGTATTTTAAAACGAACCTAAACGATGCCACAAAAGCTCTGAAAGCATGTCTGTTTGAGAACAATGACACCTGCAGTGACTCATTTAGATTTAATTTGATATTATTTTCCTCCCACCATCCAAACACATGCACTGATAGGTTAATCTTTTAATCTAAATCACAGGTGTCAAACATGCGGCCCAGGGGCCGAATCCGGCCCTCCAAAGGGTCCAGTCCGGCCCTTGGGATGAATTTGTGAAATGCAAAAATTACACTGAAGATATGAGCAATCCTTTTAGTTCAGGTTCCACATTCAGAACAATTCAATCTCAAGAGGGGAGGACCAGTAAAATTCTATCATAATAACATGTAAATAATGACAACTCCAAATGTTTCTCTTTGTAAATGTAAATATTTTCATGTATTTGCACTAAAACAAAGTATAATTTTGCCAAAAAATGTGAATAACCTGAAATGTCTTAAGAGAAGCAAGTACAATTTGACCAATATTCTGTTTGTTATTAAATGTTTTGTGTATTTGTAGATCCATTGTGATCTGTACGTTATAATGTACATGTGTAAATGATAAACTGAGGCAGAATGCTGTTAAAATTACATTTATTTTTTCAGTTTGTTAATGTTATTCACATCTTTTGAAAGGATAGTTTGTAGATGTGAACTTTTTCCTAATGTAAATTGCCTTTTTTTTGCTCTAAAACATAGAGAAAAGTTTGGAGTTGATATTATTTATATATTATTCTGTTATTATTTCACTGGTCCGGCCCACTGCAGATCAAATTTAGCTGAATGTGGAACTGAACTAAAGTGAGTTTGACACCCCTGATCTAAATTGTCCATAGGTGTGAGAGTGATTGTTTGTTTCTATATGGTCAGCCCTGTGATGAGCTGGTGACATGTCCAGGGTGTACCCCGCCTTCACCCATAAGTAGCTGGGATAGGCTCCAGCGACCCCCGTGACCCTAGTGAGGATAAAGCAGGTTCAGAAAATGAATAAATGAATGAATGAAATTATTTTGACAAAGTATGATGCTCTTTACATTATTCTACACACTCACCTTTTACTAGCAGCTGTTAGCAAAGTGTTCAGGAGCATATATGGTGTGAGCTTGTAATTATAAAAGGCCTTACTCTGCATGACCATATTCTGCAGCTACTCGGCAGTTTTCCCTCAATAACCTCCTAATTGCCACTTATTGGTTATTGAAGTACTTTAGAATGTTTTGCACAGAGTGGACCTTAGAAGAAAACTTCAGCATGCTAATCTGTTAAAAACAGGCTTTCCTGTGTGTTTGCTGACTGGGTGTATGTTTGCTCACAGCGAGGATTACAGTAAGTAATGGACATAAACTAAGGCTTATGGGACATGCTGTAGATACGCTGTGAGTCCCTGCAAAGATGCATAATACCTTCAGTATGCTTTACCATACTGGTTTTCTTTTATCTGAACTGAGGATCCAATGATGCACTGTGTCAAATACTGTAGAACCGGCTGCACCGAATGGATTTAAGTCAAAATTCCAGTCCAGTTTCATTTATATAGTGTCACATCATAACAAGTTTTCTGATGACACTTTACATTTAGAGCTGGTCTAAACCAGACTCTTAAGCCAATTTACAGAAACTCTGCAGAATCCACCTGCCAGAACAGGTGAATGATGGACTCAAACACGGAACTGAAGGGAGTAAATATTTATTTATTATATTATATTATTACATTGTATTAAAATATTTTATTTATTTATCTGTGCAGCACTTTGGTCCACTGTGGTTGTTTTAAAGTGCTTTACAAATAAAGTTGGATTGGATTGGAAATGAGTGATGACATCAGTGGAAATACCAGATTTTCCTCAGAATCGCTTGATGTCAGTGAGAAAAGACACAAGATGACCATGACTAGGGATGGGAATCGAGAACCAGTTCTTTTTGAGAATCCCAGTAGTTCAATTCCTTGGAATTGTCTGCCTGCTTAATGTTTCTGTTTATCGATTCCGCCTTCGTTGTGCATGCGCGATGATGTCACGCGTATGTTGCATTGTTTTGGTCAGAACGTAGTCAACATGGTGTTGAGGCAGAAACGGTCTAAACAGACGACACCAGGTCCACTGGAACACTGTCAAAGCTTCCATGTCTTCAGAAGGGTGGACTCCGCCAATATCCTCAAACATTTGTCCACAGCATGGGAGTCATTTGATTCACTACTTAGCGGTGCTTGTAAACTAGTGGCAGAGTGAACACCAGGCCGTCATCTGGGCCCAGTTCTGATTCTGGTGTGGGCAACAAACGTCGTACCCCCTCAAATACAAGTTTCTGAAGGAAGGGGAAAGGACATGAGGTGCACAACAACGGGAGATGAGCAGAGTCGAACCGGTCCCATGTAGTGGAAATGTGGCAATAGAGGAATTAGTAAAGAGTCTTTAGTTTCACTTTCACTGTACAACCCCCCCCCCCCCCCCCAAACCAGGCCCTGCATCATCTGTTATTATTATTTGTACATACTGTATATGTTATATTTTCTGTGCAGATGGAAATATAAAAGACAGTTGATGCAGACACACCCGTTTGTACTCTTTTATTCCCTCACCCAATGAGAATCAATAAGAGAATCGATAAGAGAATCGATAAGGAATCGGATCGATAAGCAAAATCGATAATGGAATCAGAATCGTTAAATTCTTATCGATTCCCATCCCTAACGGTCACCGCTGACATGGACTTTGTAATATCCTTATCATGCATGCAGGATGACATAAGGTGTTTTGTCATGTGCAGCAGACGACTTGGATGTGGACATCACCGCTCCAGGCCCCATCCTCACCCACCTGGAACCAGTGACCACTGTATCAGGCCAGCTGCACCCCCATGAAGGCCAGAACGGTTTGACCCACGGCCAGCCAGAGACCAGGAACGGCAGTGCCACAGGCAGATGGCAGGACCCCACGGGCTCACCCGGCCGCTCAACACTCAGCACTAGAACACCTGCTTATCTGTACTCCTCATCCTCACGACCTCGATCCCACTCAGGCCATCTGGGCTTCCTGTGGAGGAAGGATGGGAGGTCAGAGGTGTTTGTGGACAGCTTCATGTTCTGGTTGGACACTGTGGAGATGGTGAGAGTAGGAGGTGAACCATCGGTCTTCTATTCAGCCTGGGTGTTTCCAGTCTACATCCTGGCCTTTATGTCCACTCTCCGCATGGCCGTCACACCTCAGAACTCCCTGTTGTCATTTGCAGGAGTTGCTTTGCAGGACTTTCCTTTCTTTATCATTCGGGTAGCTCTCATTGCTGTGTTTGGCTATGTAACCCCTGTACTGTACCCACTAAAAAATGTACTAGTCACTCTGACTTATATTTACTTTACATTTCTGACTAAACTGAAGATATTCCGAAGCCACAGCATGTTTTGAGGAGGAGTAGTCCATTCTGTTGTCGGTGAAAAGATCACCTTTGACGTGGATCAACAGTTGGTGCAGTTTTGTGCGGCTCCACAGAAACATGGTGCTGTTACTGACAAAGAACAGGAATCTTATTCAAAGCCCATTCAATCCAATCTAGACGGAAAAATTTAATGTTTTTATGCAAAAGAAAAAAGGCATTCATTGTAGTTCCTATTTAGATTTCTTGGTATTTTTTGTATGAAGTGCTTTTTGAATCCAAATTATATTTATTGATACATCATTTTATGTTTTCTGCTACATTTTTTTTTTTTTTTATCTGTATGTACACGTTAACACCACAAAGGGACAGAACACACTTTGTTTGCTTAACCTAGGGGTGTCAAACATGCGGCCCGCAGGCCAAATCCAGCCCGCCAAAGGGTCCAGTCCGGCCCGCGGGATGAACTTGGATAGTGTAAAAAATTACACTGAAGATATAATCAACCAAGAGTGTTGAACTAGTTTTAGTTCAGGTTCCACATACAGACTATTGTGATCTCAAGGAAAATAATAACATAATCACCTATAAATAATGACTCCAAATTTTCTTCTTGGTTTAATGTGGAAAAAAAAAAAACATGTTATACTGATGAATAATGACAACTTCAAAATTTTCTCCTTGTTATAGTGCAAAAACTAACACAGAAATTATGAAAATATTTACATGAAGAAATTATCCTTTAACAATAAAATGAGAATAACCTGAAATGTCTCAAGAAAATTAAGAGTAATTTTAACAATATTCTGCTTGTTACTAAATGTTTTGTGCCTTTGTAGAGCTGATCCATAATGCACATGTATAAGTTGAGGCATAATATTGTTAAAATTGCACTTAATTTTCTTAAGAAATTTCTTTTTTTTTTTCAGATAATTCACATCTTTTTTGTTTGGATAGTTTGTAAATGTAAATATTTTCATAATTTAATGTTTGTTTGTTTGTTTCTTTTACACTAAAACAAAGAGGAAAAAATAGGAGTTGTCATTATTTATAAGTTATTATGCTAATATTTTTTTGGTCCGGCCCACTTGAAGTTAAATTGGGCTAAATGTGGCCCCTGAACTACAATGAGTTTGACACCCCTGGCTTAACCCATAAAGACCCAAACAGCCACCGGTGACTAATACCATCTACTGTAAACTGTTTAATACCTGTTGATCCATTAATCCTATCATTACATGTAAATAATTGGTGTAAAATACAGTTTCTCATCTTTTTATGGTCATCTGATATGACCCATTTGGACGTTCAGAGGCTCCGTAGTGAACGTGGAAACACTGTCATCTACAACAACATTGATTCACCAGTAAAACCCAGAGAGTTGGATCAATGACAGTGGATGGACACACTTGGTTTATGCTCAGTTAATGATATATTTTGATGAAATTGTCGCATATTCTTAATTCTTCTTTATTTCTGATATTATGACAAACAACTTCAATGTGAACTTTTATGACCATCTACACAATCAGTGAATTAAATATGGAAAAATATCAGATTTTCATTGAAAAAAATGCAAAATACAGAGGATAATATTACAATAAATGGTGATAAATAACCTAAGAAAGGTTAAATAAAGTGAAAAGTTCATTTGGGAACTTGCCACAAAAGTAGCACTGGGTCTTTATGGGTTAAATAAAAATCCTATTTTATAATACTGTTGTGAATATTGTGGTTAAAGCTGTACTAACCAGTATTGGGTATTATACAGCAAGTAGCTTGAAGTTATTACCCCTAGTCGTAGCTTTGGAGTAATTGGTGTTAGCTGGTGAAACCCTAATGATGGACCATAAATAAATCACACAACATGTGCTGGTTGTGTAAATGACCAACTGTTTGCTGAACCTGGTTTACTATGTCAGCTTTATTTTACAAGGTTTTGCTGGTTTTGCCGTGTGGCTGGACAAAATAATCAGTGAACATTTCTAATAAAGTTAAATACACAATATGTATTTTTGTCTCTCAATTTAAACAGTAAAAACTAAAAATGGAGCTAGATGAGTCGTGTTGGGTCATGGGAGCTTTGATTTTACCATCACTGGTACTGGAAACCTGGAAATCATATTCGCAGACATGTATTCAAGTTTTATTTACATATTGTTCTGTATTATTATGTCATTTCGTTATATAGAAATAGCCACAACATAAGTATGAATAAACATTAATGCTGGTAAAGAAATATGACACTTTTGATAGGTGACTAAATTAAATAAAGTGACTTTTCTCCGAATTTGAACATAGTTGGAGACAAACAGGACTGTACAGTTTTAGGCCACGAGTTAGTTTGTTATTTTAGCAAGAGTATGAATGAATGAATGAATGAATGAATGAAATCTTTATTTCGAATATGTAGATGGTGAAATAAAAACAAAAATCAACCAGCAAAATATAAGTACTGGTACATAAATGATTGATAAGCAAACAAACCACAAAAATAAATACATAAATAATAATAGTAATAATAATAATAATAAGAAGAAGAAGATAAAGATAAAGATAAAGAAAACAAATGAAATGGAATTATACATGCTCAAAAAGGAGCAGGAAGAAGTAAAAACTTATGTACTCCTACCCCTAAATTCTATTCCTTATGATCACTATATAGCGATTATTATTTTGCATGAATATCAATATAATAATAATAATAATAATAATAATAATAATAATAATAATAATAATAATAATAATAATAATAATAATAATAATAGTATAACAATATCATACATCCTTTTACCTATATACACTAATATGATATTACCATTTACAACTTATCCTACCTGATATTAATACAAGATATTAATAAAAACTAATAAAAACAAAACAAACAAAAACACATATACATATATAATATAAATACATATAATATTCTATATTGTCCTCTATAGTAATATATTCATATGTCCATATTTAAACTAGATATTATCAGCACATAAATGACAAAGTCCCACTATGAAAAACAACCGGATTCCCCCCCTCAGGCCCCTTCCTCTCTGTATTTTGTAAAAACCAGTATCAGTGTCAGTATAATGATATATTATAATGTACAAACACACTTCTCAGTCTCTGTAAAAAGACGCAGTAGCATTAAAAACAAGAATTTCAGAAAAAAAAACAAAAAAACAAAAAACAGGCTGAATTGTCCAGTATTTCGTGTGAGCTTCATTTTTGAGTAAAATGTCTTGAACTCATGCACACATGAGATTTACTGGACTAATCTTCTGGTGTTTTACACCAGGTTTCATTCAACATACGTCCAGTGTTTCCTCTGCTTGTGCGACTTTTTGTCATTTGAACAGAGATCACACTCAATAGTGGTTTATATTTTCTATGAGTTGTTAATACTGTGCTTAATGTTTCCCATATTTTTTGTCGTATTTTGATAAAGAGGCTGAGAAATAAATATTTTAGGCATTACAACCAGGACTTGCCTAATGCTGCCTTCAAGGGCTATCAGGAAAAATGATCCTTTCCACTAGTGAATTTGAAATTACAAGTGCATTGTGTCCAAGTGCTTTTGTTGTCATTTCAAAATGAAAAATGGCTGATACACAATTTATCACAACCTGCTACTTGGGTAAAACAGTTTTGGATGTGTTAATTCATCTGCTACAGCTTTTGTTTGTTTGTTTGTTTTTCAAATTGTGTTTTCTATAAATGTGCAAAATCATCAGCTAACAGCAGCAGGACATTACTAAAGGCATTTTTTATCATTTGCAATGAATCCCTCATTGCTCTCTGAAAGGTTCAAGGTCATTTTTATCTTGGCAGCTCGTGTATCAAAATTTTTCCCAGTTCTCCAGTGGGAAATACAATATGAGGGGCATTCACAACCAATTTTTGAGTTCGTAACTAATATTTATCATAATTCCCATAGCATGTGAAGGCAGGATTAGACATCTGCACAGCACTGTATGATATAGTGTTTGGAAAAATGTCCCACAGGCTGTCATTTTTATTTTAATCTAATGTTGAAATGTTACATATTGCAGCTTAACCCTTTAATCCCTGATGTATCTGTGGTGAGCGTTCTGTATGTATGATCTATTTAAAATATTCATAAGAAATTCAACCGTTTGCTCAATAAGAAAATTTTCAAAATGTGCTGATTGACTAAACCACAGGTGTCAAACATGCGGCCCGGGGGCCAAATCCAGCCCGCCAAAGGGTCCAGTCTGGCCCTTGGGATGAATTTGTGAAATGCAAAAATGACACTAAAAAATTAACAATCCTTTTAGTTCAGGTTCCACATTCAGACCAATTCAATCTCAAGTGGGCAGGACCAGTCAAATACTATCATAATAACATAGAAATAATGACAACTCCAAATTTTTCTCCTTGTAAATGTAAATATTTTTCATATATTTACACTAAAACAAAGTATAATTTTGCAAAAAAATGTGAATAACCTGAACAAATATGAACAACCTGAAATGTCTCAAGAGAAGTAAGTACAATTTTAACAATATTCTTACTGTTACTCAATGTTTTGTGTGTTTATAGATCCACTGTGATCTGTAAGTTATAATGTACATGTGTAAATGATAAATTGAGGCAGAATATTGTTAAAATTACACTTATTTTTTTCAGTTTGTTCATGTTACTCACATCTTTTGAAAGGATAGCTTGTAGATGTAAACCTTTTCATAACGTAAATTAACTTTTTTTGCACTAAAACATAGAGAAAATGTTGGAGTTGACATTATTTATATATTATTATGTTATTATTTTACTTGTTCGGCCCACTGCAGATCAAATTTAGCTAAATCTGGCCCGTGAACTAAAATGAGTGTGACAGCCCTGGACTAGACCTTGTTGTTTCCATAGGCGTCTGAGCATGCTCAGTGAACCTCCTGCCGCTTTTGGAATGGGGGACAAATCACAGAGCAATTGCTTAAGAAAGCTTAAACAGCGAGAAAAATTAATTTGGAACAGCCACAAAAGTAACACTGGGTCTTTATGGGTTAATAAGCTACTATATGGCCTTGCATCCCAGTACATCACAGATATTTAATTTAGTTAATGATCAGTTTTGTTGAAAAAGTCACATTTTCTTCATTTTTCTCTGTTTCTGATAGTATGACATTTAACTTTAATCTGAGCTTTTATGAACATCTACATGGTCAGTGAATTAAATATGGGAAAATACCTGATTTTTATTGAAGAAACACAAAATACACAGGATAATACTATAATAAATGGTGATAAATTGCCTAAGAAAAGTTAAATAGAGAGAAAAACTCATTTGGGAACAGCTGGAAAAGTAACACTGGGTCCTTATGGGTTAATAAGCCACTACATGGCCTTGCATCCCAGTACATCACAGATATTCTCATCATTTATACCCCAGCAAGAACACTTGGGGTCAACAGGCAGTGGGAACTTACTCATCCCTCACACTAGATCTAAAAAAGGGGAGGCAGCTTTTAGTGTGTATACCCCACAAAAATGGAACACCCTGCCTGATACAGTTAGACATGCCACATCAGTAGCCATTTTTAAAAGCAGATTAAAAACATATCTTTTTTCAACAGCGTTCTGTTGAATTGTGTGTGTGCATATGTGGTTGTGTGGGTATGTGCGAGTTGAAGTGTGTGTACATAGGATTGCACTCTCTTTTTAATGATTGCTTTTGTTTAAAAAAAAAAAAAAAAATCCAAATGAACTCCATGCTGTTGGAACATCTGCACCTCTGCGTCTCCAGTCAGTTTTGGTAAATGGACTGAACTTATGTAGTGCATTTTCCACACATTCATGGTGCCCAAAGCCCCACATTCACCCATTCACACACACTCATACACCAGTGGGCGGCTGCTGCCATACAAGGCCCCCCCAGGCCCTACTGCTGTGGTTCCCAACCTATTTTGGCTCATGACCCCATTTTAACATCACAAATTTTCATTCAAAACAGAGACATTTTTGGCTAACATGAATTTGTTTTCAATCATGTAATAGTTTACTATACTATGTTGCAAATAAATGATAATTTTAGATGACATTTAGTCTATATAATGTATATTATTTTGGCAGTAAATCCAGGTGTAGATTACTGCACAAAGGGAGAATTTGATTTTCCTTGGTCAGGATATGTACAGTCAGTCCAGCTGTGATTTACAAGGCTGACAATTAATACTGAACAAACAAGAACTCAAACTATGAATTATGAAAGAGCTGCAGCATCTGAAACTGACCACAGTGAACATTTGACAGATAAACAGAACCACAGTGCTGCAGTTTCAGCTTCACAGTTTGTCATGTCTATTATGGATCGTGATTGTCTCTGTCAACTCACCATAGATTTTTCATTAGTAAGTTTTAATTTTTTTTTGATCAATTACTACTAATTTCAAGTGACCAGGAGTTGAAAAACACTGCCCTACTGGGGGCAATTTAGAGTTCAGTGTCTTGCTCGAGGACACTTCGACATGTGGACAGTCAAAGCCAGGAGTTGAACTGCTGACCCCTCAGTCATTGGACAATCTGCTCTTCCAACTGAGCCACAGCCGCCCCAATGTGTGTGTTGAAGTGTGTGTACTAAGGATGTAACGATTACCGGTATAATGATAAACTGTGGTAAAATTGCAGACGGTTACTATTACCATTTAAATTCTAATTATCACGATAACCGTGTTTGATTACCGCACTTTTAAGGGAAAAAACACCTATGTAAAGATCTACTTTTATGCCAAATATTTGAGTATAGTTTTAATTTATTGAAATTTTAATTTTATATACCTAATATTTGGAACCAATATTCACTTTTAAAGTCTTTGAAAAGGTTCGTTAAGCATCTGTGTGTTATTTATGCAATAAATTATATACATTTTTCAAATTGGATTTTTTTGTGTGTGTGTGTGTGTTTTCTGTCCTTTTTTGTTTATATAGTAGGTTAAAGTGAAAAAATAATAGACAGATGAGATAGATGAAGTTGTGCTGAAAAAACAGATCCCAAACATGAGTATAGTAAACATTTGTTTATATAGTATATAAAGACAAAATCAAAAGGACTGAAAAACGGCCAAAATAGGCTCAGACCACTAAGGGTTAATATTTGAATGTTTCTGCAACAGAAGGTACATCGTACCAATTATTTTATTTGTTTGTTTTTTTTATTAAATACAACTTGGTTAAATCATTTAAGTGTGTGTATTAGTACTTTTTGAACATTTTGAGCACAATTTCAATAATACCGCAATAATAATGATAACTGTGATCATTTTGGTGTTACGACCCTGGGTCATAATTTGTCCATTTATATGTTTCTGTTTAGTGTGTGTGTGTTCTCCCCCAGTCCTGTAGGTGTGCTGTGTCTGTCTTGTGTCTTTTGTTTTTAGCAGGAAGCTGATTGGTGGAGTATGATTGCCCGGCCCCTTTAAATGGCCCTGGATCCAGCTGTTCGCTCTCTCTCTCTTGCCTCCTGCCAGCTTCCAACCGTGTTCCTGCGTGTGTGACTGTCAGTCTTCGTGTGCTCGTGTGATAATTCGATTGTATATAGTTGTTAATAGATATTTTGTAAATTTGATCCTTTTCCTGGTAGGGGAGGACGGCTCTTTTATTTTCACGATTTCTCCTGTTTTTCTTCGGGAGTTTAGGTTAGTTTTCTATATTTTATTTCTTGAATTTATTTTGGATTAGGTAATTTAGTTTTGAACAGTGAAGAAGATATTTTGTTTGTTGTTTTAGCCGTACCCTCCCCTAACCCTTCTTTAGTTGTAAAAAAATAAATTTGTGAACTTTAGTTTTTGACTGACGCGTGTGCTTGGGAGCTGGGAGGGGACAAAAGTAGAGCAATATTATGTTCGCCCTGGTGAACCCCTAGGCCGGGGTGTAACATTGGTCACAGTAACTGTGATATGAAATTTTCATATTGTTACATCCCTAGTGTGTACATATGATTTTATATTATGTTGTTACCACATTTTCTGTATGCTGTTATTACACATTCAACAAACAGTGCAAAAACTGTGGTTAGTATCTGTTTTTCTATAATGATGTAATTTGCAATTTTCCTCGGCTCTATTCCAGAACCAGTAAATAAATACTAATATTTATGTTTTGTCCTTGGCTGTAGCACATAAGTATCTGCCTGTCCCTTGTGGCCCAGACACAATGGTGGTTCATCCATGTCTATATAACTCATTGGATTGTAACCTTGGCTTGTATGTGAGTGTATCGACGCAGAATGCCACAGTGACACAGCAGAGATGCTGGTGTATAATCGCCAGTCCAAGTCTACCAGGACAAGTCTGACAGAATTATACCCCGTGGAGCACTTGGTCTTTGTCCCTGTGATGGATGAGCCGGGGCTCTGGGATACACTGTTTAAGGCAATTGCCAAACCGGTGGCGACTGACAAAACAGGGAGAAATGAAGGAATGTGGAAAAATAGCAGCAAAGATCCTGCAGCATTCACGGTAATAAAATGAAGCCCAGACACGGCTGTATATCAGTTAGAAAAAAAGGCTCGTTAATGGCGTTATCAGTGATATACATACGCAGTGAGTGACAGAACGGTGGACTGGGTGTAGATGAGCAGATGTAATTTACTCCCAAAATGAATGAGGAACCAGCGTTGGCCTGCTTTCATTTACTGATATGAAAACTAAAATTAACTTCCCTTAATTTCCCCACAGCCATGATCATCCTACTCCTTAATGATTCATACTATAATCTGCGAGAATGCATTAGTGCAGCTCGAGTTACTGTTGCCATTTTCCATGTGATGATGGCAGCCTGAAAAGCACTTCTTTATCCCTGAGACACGCACAGAATCCTCTGCACGATCAAAGCAAACAGCAACAGCCGCCATCCATTCTGTCTTATCTATGTGTGGAAAATCCATGTGAAATTTCTGTATGAAGAGTTTTCTGCTGAGTTCTTTTCTTTTTTTGTCACCAGATGATGATCTCATAAATGCTGAGGGAAGCACTGGGTTAGTTTTAACTTCACATTCAGTACGTTTATTACTAAAATCTCCCTTTTAAGAGTTTTTGTTTGCTATTGAGTCTTTTAACCCTTTCATGCATGAATTATGAGAACTTAAATCAATATTTATTTCCTGAGTATTTTTATTCCTCTTTAGGCATGAACAAAACAATACGATTGAACATTTTCTTATGAACCTGTTTTTCATGGAGTTCCAAAAATGTCAGTTTGACACCATGCATTTCATTTTTGAAGAAAAGAAACAAGGATTTACTGATATATTGTGTGAAAACTATGAAATAAAAACATTTTTAATGCTGCTAATTTGATGTTTTCTCACATTTTAACAAACTCTAATACTAGTCATTACTCACTTCATGGAGATAATATGCAAAAAAAAAACAAAAAAACAATTTTTTTGTAAAAAACAAAAAAAGTTAATTGCAGTTTAGTAACAATAAGAAGCAAATGATTTTTTTTTTTTGTTTTTGGTTTAGTTTATTTCAAACATGCATCAAGACAAAGTAATCTTACTTAGTCTTTAGAACTAAAACAGGTAGTAAGAGGTCATGGAAGAAAAACAAAAAAACAAAAACAAAACTTATACGTCTACATGATTTCATTTGCACATTCGAAAAGGAGTGGGAGGAAGTATAATTTATGTAATCCCACCCCTTCAACACTCAAACATGTTAGTGCAGATCAGGTTTATCTAGAACAGCAAAGTTACACAAATGGTATGAATTACATTGTATGGGATGATGCATAAGTGTCCACTGTGTTAGCAGATATGGAACTAAAACAACAAAACCTGTGAATATACAAGAGAACAGCTGGAGAAGAACTGTCCACTGTAGTGACCGGTGTGCATGAAAGGGTTAAAGGAGGGAAATCTGTTCAGTTTCTACTTCAAAGCCTCATTCTCCATTTTTATCTAAACGCTGATGCTCTTTCAAATACTCAAATCGAAAGTCATAATACTCAAGAATGGCCCGGTACCAACAATAAACCACTAGATTACTACTATAAACATCTGTCTCTGCATTTATTTCCTGTTTACTCTGTTCTGTTGGCTGTCAGGAAAGACTGTAAGGAAAAAATCCTCAGCACAGATATTTGATCTCAACTAAATTGAATAAAATTAAAAAAAAAAAAAAAAAAAAAAAAAAAAAAAACAGGATGATGACTCACTGGGGTGCAGATATTTTTAGTGTTCAGTAGGAATGCAGCTTTTCCAGGATTTAAAAGACGGTATTAAACATTAACCCTTAAAGACCCAAACATCCATTAGTGACCAAAAGCACCTCCTGATCTAAACTGTTTAATACCTATTGATCCATTAATTCTATCAATACATGGAAATAATTGATGTAAAATACAGTTTGTCATCTTTTCATGGTCATCAGATATGACCCATTTGGACGTTCAGAGGCTCCGTAGTTACCGTGGAAACACCGTCATCTTCTACAACATTGATTCACCAGTAAAACCCACAGAGTTGGATCAATGACAGTGGATGGAGACACTTGGTTTATGTTCAGTTATTGATATATTTAACTAAAAAAATGACTTTTTCTTCAGTTTTCTCTGTTTCTGATATAATAAGCCTCAACTTTAATCTGAGCTTTTATGAACATCTACATGATCAGTAAATTAAGTATAGGAAAAAAGCTGATTTTCACAGAAAAAACACAAAATTAAGAAGATAATATACAATAAATGGTGGTAAATCACTTAAGAGAGTTTAAATATAGAGGGGGAAAAAATAATTTGGGAGCTACCACAAAAGTAACACTGGGTCTTTATGGGTTAATGTCACAGGTTTTATACTTTTCTTCCAATTATTATACAGTATTTTTGGAAGAACCATTAGTCGACAAGTCAACAATATAAAAAGTCACAGTAACTATCATTAGTATTAAGTCTATGTTAGTTAATTGAATGAACTGGGTTTTGTGGTAGACTGTGGTGCTATTCAACAAAATCAGTTATTTTCACCTCCTATTTTGTGTTTTTCTGTCATATATGGGTTCTATCTGCACTTTTCTCTTTTACTTTGTTTTAATTGAGGATTAATTATGTTTTGTTGATTATGTTTTAATTGTTATTGTGTGTTTTTAACCTGTCTCTTTTCCATTTTTGTAAAACACTGTGAATTGTCCTGTGTGTGAATTGTACTATGCAAATAAATCTGCCTTGCCTATATGGTGCCCCAGAGGTAGTGCATGATCGTGATCTCACACTGGACCATGATAAAATTGTGCGTTTCTTTGAATCCTATGATGTACAACCATAGGCTGGATATATAACAGCACACTGGGTTTTGAACGGATTTTTTTTTTTTTTTTTTTTTTGCCATCTTGGCTGTTTGGAGCCAAACATGACCATATTTGTGTTGCTTGTAAAATGATAGAGTGAATTTAATTCTGATGAAATTGTATTAAAAAAAAATGTTAAATTATGTTTTTCTATATTTTTGTTTTTCGGGGTGCTTGGCGGAGGTTTGTGTTCTCTGAACATTTTTTCTGTATATAGATTTATACTTTTCTTTACCTTTCTTTTAAACTGTTTTACACTACGCGCTACTAAAGTTGTCTCTTTGAAATTTTGTTGTACATACAGTACAGGCCAAAAGTTTGGACACACCTTCTCATTCTTTGCATTTTCTTTATTTTCATGACTATTTACATTGTAGATTCTCACTGAAGGCATCAAAACTATGAATGAACACATGTGGAATTATGTACTTAACAAAAAAGTGTGAAATAACTGAAAACATCTCTTATATTCTAGTTTCTTCAAAGTAGCCACCCTTAGCTCTGATGACTGCTTTGCACACTCTTGCCATTCTCTTGATGAGCATTTCTTCTTCTTCTTGATGAGGATTTCAAAAAACCTGCTTCCACTAAAATTACCCATGGGAAAAAATGTTCCCTCAACCCCAAACTTTCCCTGAGAAAACTACTTAGTGGAGGGTTAGGACTTTTCAGCTTTCAGAATTCTTGAGGGACGGGGCTATTTGCTGAAGAATGCTGATCGGTGGAACACATCTGCAGTGTTCACCTGCCATGTTTAATCCAGTGGCGTCTGCGTCTTTTCCGTGTAGATCACATGGTTTTATTTACAATGCAGTAAAACACAAGGAACAACTTGAGCGTCCTCCATCCTAGAATATTGTGTTGCTTGTTGGTCATCGATTATGGCGTCATCATGCTTGTTTGTCCTTATGCTTCTTCTTATCACCACCTACTGAACTGTAGGTGTAGTGCAGTTTCCATATGTCATCAGCCTGATTTGATGAAATAATGATAATGATGAAATTCTTTATTCAGTCATCACATAATAATACAACCAGTGTCAACACTACAAACATTACCAACAGGTTAATGACTGAAAAGGCCCAGGCAGAAGCAGAATGCTTCTATTAATGCCTGTCCTACAGAACACACTCAGCTACCCAGTGTTCAATATAGGAAAAAGAAAAAAAAAAACCAATCCATACAACCAAACAAACAATCAAAAACATTAAAAAAAAAAAAAAAAAAAGTGAAACTAAACCAGAAAAATAGAAAACTTTACCCACCAAATTAATGGTAATTTAATGTAGAATCAAAAATAAATTATTTACCTATTACTTATTAAATCTTAACAATTGTATCCTTCAAAAATTGCCTTAAGTACCATTTTCTTTAAATATCAAAAATGGGCTACACATTCTTAAATCCATGTTAGAATCATTCCATAGTTTAACTCCAATAACACATATACATCTGCTTTTAGTCTCTTTTTTTAACTTTTTGTTCAACAAATTTACAAACATCTCACAAATCACATTTATACTCATGTGTTGAGAAGAACCTTTGTACATAGACGGGGAGTCACTTTAATTTGGCTTCATACATTATTTGCATTATTTTATAGTAAACCAAATCATTCAATTTCATAATATGGGATTTCATAAACAATTCATTAGTATGTTCATAGTAACTGTCCTTATTAATAATACGTATGGCTGGTTTTTGTAGGAGGACTCTAGTATTTACAGTTATTTTATATGTCCAGCCCCACACTAACACACAATAGGACATAGAAGGAAGTAGAAGTGAACAGTAAATTATATGGAGTGCCTTATGGTTGAGTAGATTTCTGGACTTATACAAGATTGCCATTGACTTTGCAATCTTTCCTTTTATATATCTAATATATGTCTAATTTGAATACATTTTCTGGAACTTTGACGTGTGGTGGAAACACAAACCTCACAGATGACCAGGAATTCTTTGAATCAGGTAAATAAATTCTTGTAAATAAAAGTTCCTGGAAATGTTGGTAGAAAAGTTCTACAGGCAGTTAACATGAAGAAATGACCGACTACCAACACAACAGGGGTTTCAACAGGCGCTTTTAAAATGGTAGAGTGAATTTCATTCTGATGAAACTGAGTTTTCTTAAGAAGGAAATATAAGAGTGAATCACATTGTTTGTATGCTTGGAAATGGATACTGTATGTTTGTTTGGAATGGGAGGACCCCAGGAAGAGTAGTTGATGTACTGCATCAGCTAATAGGGATCCTAATAAATAAATAAATAAATAAATAAATAAATAAATAAATGAAATTGTTTAAAAAAAAAAAAAAAAGTTAAATTGTGTTTTTCTATGTTTTTGTTTTTCCTGAAAACAATCAAATTTAGTATTAGATACAAGAAACTTTTTAAGAGTACAAATTGAAATTCCTATTGCATTGTCTATCATTTTATAGTTTGGACATACGCTTAGACGCAAATGACTTAAAACACAGGTATCAAACATGCGGCCCTGGGACCAAATCCAGCCCACCAAAGGGTCCAGTCTGGCCCCTGGGATGAATGTGTGAAATGCAAAAGTTACACTGAAGATATTAACCCTTTCATGCAAGAATTATGAGAACCTTAATTGAGATTTTCTTTCCTGAGTGTTTTTATTCCTCTGTTGGCATGAAAAAAATAATGCGATTGAAATTGTTTTTTATGAACCTATTTTTCATGGACTTGCAAAAATGTCTACTCAGCTGGACACCATGTGTTTAATTTTAGAAGCAAAGAAACACGTATTTACTGATACACTATGTGAAAACTCAGGGGACTAGAATTGCATAGGGACGCCAGGGACATGTCCCTACCATTATCCAGTCACTACTGTTCTGTCCCTACCAATACTACCGCTGTCCCTTGTGTTTAGTCAATGATTATGGCACACAAAGGGTTAAGAGTTGGTCTCTGCTAGAAGTCCCGCCTCTAATCTAATTATCACTCTCCGATTGGCTCTGCGGTTTTGCTATCGTACATGTGATTGGCCGTCCCCGCTGTCACTCCATCTACTTGTAAACGCTACAGTTAGCCGCTAGTCGGACCGGACAGGAAAAAAACACAAAAAGTTGGACCGGACAGGAGGCAGGTCGTATCTTCAGCCGCTTAGCGTAAGTTGTCAACATGTTTGTATTTGTTCTGCCTGGGTCACGTCAGCTAGACGGATTTGAATATCACAGGTGTCATTTCCATTTACATGTGCATTTGTACATGGGTCTGTTTGCCTGCATGCGCGTGCGTATGAGTGTCTGTGTGTGCAGGGCCGGTTAGTAGCATAGGCTGAAAACTAGTAACATGATCATTTCTCATTAATTGTCTTAAAAATAAAGAAATGAGAGGAAAAAAAACAAACCAAAACAACAACCCCGTAATCTCTCAGGTGAGCTCTCCCAGACCGGTGCTCACTGCGCATGTGTGTGAGTGACAGAGACAGACAGGCGTAGAACTAGCATCCAGGTAAAGGATGGAGAGTTTATCACCATGAAAAGGCCTTCCAAGGCCTTAACTGCACAGTTTAGAAGAGGAAAGAAGAGGAGGCAGAAAAGTAATCCAATTAGGTATAGGTATGTAACCTTTTATAATGTTAAAATACGTTTGATGTTACTAGCTACAGCTAGCTGAACTGAACTGAAGCAAAGTTGGCTAATAATGGAACTGAAGATGATTAAGAGATGAGATATCTGCTAAGGTGTGTGGGTTACTGCTGCTGAACTGGGTTATATGTGTTTCTATGTGGTTTATAAATGTTTCTATCTGGTTTATATATGTTTCTATGTGGTTTAGACATGTTTCTATCTAGTTTATACATGTTTCTATGCGATTTATACCTGTTTCTATCTGGTTTATGTCTGTTTCTATATGGTTCACTGCTGGTTGGCTGGTTTCTATGTTTCTATATGTTTCTATGTGTTTTACTGCTAGTTGGCTGGTTTATAAATGTTTCTAATTCATTTATGTTTCTATGTGGTCTACTGCTGGTTGGCTGGTTTATAAATGTTGCTTATTCATTTATGTTTCTATATTGTTTACTGCTAGTTGGCTGTTTGATATGGTTCTACGTGGTTTATAAATGTTTCTTTCTGATTTATTTATGTTTCTAAGTGGTTTACTACTGGTTGGCTGGTTTATAAATGTTTCTATCTGATTTATATATGTTTCTATGTGGTTTATTGCTGGCTGCTTTGTGCATCTCCTCTCATGCTTCATGTATCTCCTCTTCTATGTGTGTGTATTTGTGTGCATGTGTGTGTTTTTAAGGAGAGGGGGGGCACCAAATTCATATCTCACCTAGGGTGCCAAAATGGCTAGAACCGACTGACTATGATTGTTTGCTTGTTTGATCAGCTCCACATGATGTGAAATTATGATCGCAACTGCAAAAAAACATCAACTTTCAGGAGTGCTGCCTTGGAGCACTTTTGTTAAATCAAATCAAATCTTATTTATATAGCACCAAGTCATATCAAAACTTATCTCATGATGCTTTACATATCGAGTTGGTCAAAACTAGACCAGACATTTGTGTCCCCACCAATGTCAGAATCAAACCTACTCCCTTGTGAAAACTATGAAATAATTTCTTAAATGTTGTTGTGTTTTGTCACATTTTAACATACCCACTTTATGGAGATTTTATGCAAAAAAACAAAAACAAAAAATTAATGTTAATGACAGCCAAACAACAATAACACCACTCTGATTTACACTCAAACATGTTACTACAGATCAGGTTTATCACGAACAGCAAAGTTACAGTAATGGTCTGAATGTTAGTGTATGAGATGATGCATAAGCTTCCACTGTGTTGGCTGATATGGAACTAAAACAATAAAATCCTTGAAAATACGATAAGAGAACAGCTTTACAATAGCTGTCCACTGTAGTGACCACTATGCATGAAGGGGTTAATCATTTTTAGTTTAGGAACCACAAACAGACCACTTAAATCTCCAGTGGATCAGATCAGTCAAATACTATCATAATAACCTATAAATAGCCATAACTCCAAATTTTTCCCTTTGTAAATGTAAAAATTTTCATGTCATTTTACTGTATTTACACTAAAACAAACAAAATTTTCCCAAAAACACAAACAACCTCACCAAATATGAACATTTTGAAATGTCTGAAGTGTAATTTTAACAATATTCTGCCTGTTATCAAATGTTTAGTGTAGTTGTTTATCCACTGTGATTTGTATGTTGTAATTTACATGTGTAAATGATCAACTGAGACATAATATTGTTAAAACTGCTCTTAGTTTTCTTAAGAAATTTCCATTTGTTCATGTTATTCACATTGTTTTAACCCTCTGGTATTCTGTCCAGTAAGGCCCTTACTAAGCACCAAGTGTGCCTTTTTGGCACACTTGTGGAATAATGTCCAAAAAATTTTCATACACTTTGTTTTGAATTCTTTTACACTTTTTTCTATTTCATCAACTTCAGCCATAAATAAACATACCAAATACTCAATAATTGTCACATTTTTTAACCCTTCAAATGCTGTGTTTGTAATGTAAACAAACCATTTTTTTGGATCCAAAAAACACAAAAAAAATTTTTTTTTCAATATACTACATAAAAAGTGGATTACATATTATTTGAACATTGGTTAATTTGCATTATTATTTTTAGCGTCAGGTCAAATGTTCATAAATACTAGCATCTGTCACCAAGTGTGCGTAAAATGCACACCTATAAATCAAACTTAAATATTATACATTAATTTATTTTTCTGCTCTAATTTGATTTTATTTTTGTAAATCC